>NW_006922445.1:529974-542257 GCF_000298275.1 Orycteropus afer afer
GGTCTGTCTCTCAATCCTTTGAAGATACCTAAATATAATTCTTTTGAATTCCTTATCAGAGAGTTCCAATGCTGCTTCTTCCTCAGGAATGTGTTCTGTGTCTGTAATCTGTTCCCTTGTTTCTACCACTTTATCTTGCTTCTTTGTGTGGACTCTGATGGTCTGTTGTCCCTGAGGCATCATGGTATTGTATTAAGATCTCTGTTAATTGTTTGTGAAGAGCAGCCAAGGGTGATTCAGGCTCTTCTTGGTCGTTTTTTATAGTTGACCGGGTGGGGAAGGAGGTGCTGGCTCTTGTTCAGTAAGTGAAGTTTCAGGAGGTGTGGGTGTACTTGTATCTTAGGGGGACTGTTGTTGTCTCCCACTCAGTTAAGCAAAAATTGTAATTGAATAACCATTGAAAAAACTAAAAGCACATGGACAAAAAATACACCCTGAAATCACACAGGAACAGTAACCCCAAAAAAAGAAAAAGTGGAGAAAAGAAGAAAGAAACAGGTTAATATGCAATATCTGGGGATAGGTCACTAAGAGAAAAAAAAGTAGTGCAGTAGAATAATGCTGAAAGGAAACAAACTAACAAACAGGAAAGAGAAATTAAAAAAAGAAGCGCCCAAAAAGTAACAGGGTTAACGACGAGAGAAAAAAAAGGTTATTATTGATGATATATTTATTTGCAAGACCGTGGCTCAACCTCAGGAAAGATTCCTATTGTTAGAGGATCGCAAATTGTGGCCACTTTCAGGCACACTCCGCAGCCTCACAGTGCCAAACCATGGCTCCAAGGCAAAATTTATGGGACCACACTCAGCTACGGTTTCTTTGTTCTTCATGTCCCATCTGCCCACTGTGCTGACACAATCCCACCAGACCGGTAATGGCCGGCTCTGGAGTTTGTCTGCGATACCACCCACCTGTGGCCCCAAAGATGCATGCAATTTCAGCTGTGTTGGAGTAGGGGGAGTATCTGCTAGTGACCTGTGGTCCCCATATCTGTGGTAAGGAAAAGCATGGTGTCTCCCAGACTGACCCAAGCCCGCTCTGTGATCCACTGGGAGGGGAGGGAGCTAGCCTTTCTGGTGCAACAATGAGATCTCCACCTGAATCTCAGCAGTGGTGCCCATGCCCACCTGCACCTAGACCACTCAAATTACTGACAAAATCAGCTGCTGGAGGTAGGTCTCTGCTGCTGCCCACTGGAATATTGTAGTGGTCACTGGTATGCTGCTATAAGGTGACTTCGTTCTTGGCTCGAGGATCTCAGGCAGCCACCCTCACCCGCCAGACAGTGATTGCCCCAGGAAAGTTTCCAATGGTCTCTCTCGGGTGCCTGTCCATCCTCTTGCAGTAGCTCTTTCCTAAATAATCTCCTTGTGCCTTTCCTCTAAATCTGCTCTTCTGTGTTTGGTGCACTCTGATTCAGTGAGCTGTTCATAGCACCAAAGTTCCTAATTCAAACTGTTGTACCTAGTTTTCAAAGTCCTTAGATGCCAGAGGGAAAAAAGTGTACTGCTCACTGGCGAGAATCCATTTTGAATTCTCATGTGTGATGTCCTGATGTCATCCCACAATTCATCTGATTTTCGATCACTGGTGTTCAGTACCTCAAATCTATTCTTTGGATGGTTTTATGTGACATATAATCAAGGTCTTATTTTGGCTTTCATGGACCTGTTTTAATTGTTGTCTGCTTCAACTTGAACTTGCATATAAGCAGGTAATGGTCTGTTCCACAGTCAACTCCAGGGCTTGTTTTGGCTGAAGGTATTGAGATTCTCCATTGCCTCTTTCCACAAATGTAGCCAATCTGATTTCTGTGTATTCCATCTGGTGAAGTCCACATGTATAGATGTTGTTTTTATTGTTTTAAAAAAAGGTATTTGCAATAAATAAGTCGTAGATCTTGCAAAACTCTATCATGTAATCTCCAGTGTCATTTCTATCACCAAGGCCATGTTTCCAACTACTGCTGATTCTTCTTTGTTTTGAACTTTCCCATTCCAATCACCAGTAATAATCAACATATCTTGATTGCATGTTTGGCCAATTTCAGACTGCAGAAGATGGTAAAAATCTTCAATTTGCTTCTCTTCAATTTGCTTCTCTTAGCTTTGGTGGCTGGTGCATAAGTTAGAGTAGTTGTTGTTTTGGTTACCTAGTGCCATTCTGACAAGAATACACAACAAATGGAATGGCTTGAACAAATAGAAGTTTATGCTGTTACAATTTTGGAGGCTCCTAGTCCAAGTTCGAAGTGCCAGTCTCTACGGGCTGGGTGAAAGCCCCTCGACCTTGGGCTTCAGCTCTGCCTCCTGCTCCTGGCCCACTGGATCTGGAGGTTTTTCTTCACTCAGGTAGCTGCTGGCTGCTGAGACCAATAAGCCCAAGGTTGACAAGTAGAAAGACACAGTCCCAATGTTACCAAGCGACATGGCAGGCCACTAATTCAAGTCCAGATAAAGTCCCAAGATTGGCAGGGCATGGCAAGCTGTTGAACAATAACTTGGTTACATGCAGGGTTCAAGTGTGCCAAAAGGTTAGAGACCATTCTCAAAGCTGTTTCTTATATACAGGAAGCAGACCACATCCCTAAAACAGCTACTCAGCTGCTTGTGGTAGATCCCACCATGGAGTTGATTGCCAGTCTCATCATGGGGAATAACTACCACAATCTGCCCAGCCACTCACCAGGCCCTGCCAAGTTGACACACAACCTTAACTACCACAGTAGTATTAATTTGTAGTCTTCCTTGTAGACTTATGGATATCATCTTATCACTAACAGCAATGTATTTCAGGATTGTTGTCAGGTGCCGATGAGTCATCTCTGACTCATAGCAACCCGATGCACAGCAGAGTGAAACACTGCCCGCTCCTGTGCCAGCCTCATGATCCTTGCTATACTTGAGCCTGTCGTTGCAGCTACTGTGTCTATCCATCTCATTGAGGGTCTTCCCCTTCTTCATTGACCCTTCACTTTACTAAGCATGATATCTTTCTCAGGGAATGGTTCCTTCTGACAACATGACCAAAGTAGGTGAGACCAAGCCTGGTCATTCTTGCTTCCAAGGAGCATTCCAGCTACACTTCTTCCAGGACTATTATCAGTCCATGGTACTCTTAGCATTCTTCTCCAACACCACAACTCAAAAGGATGAACTCTTCTTTGGTCTTCCTTATTCATTGTCCACCTCTCACATGCAGAAGAAGCAATTGAAAATACCATGGTTTGGGTTATGTGCACCTTAGTCTTCAAGGAGATATTTTTGCTCTTCATCACTTGAAAGAGGTCTTTTGTAGCAGATCTGCCCAGTGCAATATGTCATCTGATGTCTTGACTGCTGTTTCCATTGGTGTTAATTATTGAACCAAGTAATACAAAGTCCTTGACAACTTCAATCTTTTATCCACTTATCGTGAAGTTATTTATTGGACCAGTTGTGAGGATTTTTGTTTTCTTTATATTGAGGTGTAATCTATACTGCAGACTGTAGTCTTTAATCTTTATCAGTAAGTGTTTCAAGTCATCCTCACTTTCAGCAAGCAAAGTTGTGTCATCTGAGTATTGCAGGTTGTTAATGAGTCTTCCTCCAATCCTGATGCCATGTTCTTCTTTGTATAATCCATCTTCTTAGATTATTTGCTCAGCATACATGTTGAATAAGTATGGTGAAAGGATACAATCCTGACACACTCCCTTCTTGATTATGAACCATGCACTATCCCCTTGTTCTGTTTGAACAACAGCCTCCTGATCTATGTGCAGTTTCCTCATGAGTACAATCAAGTGTTCTGGAATTCCCATTCTTCTCAATGTTATCCGTAATTTGTTTTGATCCACAAAATCTAATGCTTTTGCATCATTAATAAAATGTAAGTAAACATCTTTCTGGTATTCTTTGCTTTCAGCTAAGATCCATCTGACATCAGCAATGATTTCCCTTGTTCTACATCCTCTTCTGAATCCACCCTGCATTTCTGGAAGTTCTCTGTCAATATCCTGAAGCAACCATTTTTAAATTATCTTCAGTAAATTTTACTTGCATGTGATATTAATGATATTGTTTGATAAATTCCACATTCTGTGGGATTACCATTCTTCAGAATAGGTACAAATATGGATCTCTTCCAATCAGTTGACCATGTAGTTGTCTTTCAAATCTCTTGGCATAGTCAAGTGAGTGCCTCCAGCAGCACATCCATTTGTTGAAACATCTCAATGGGTATTCCATCAATTCCTGGAGCCTTGTTCTTTACCAGTTCTTTCAGTGCAGCTTTGACTTCTTCCCTCAGTACCATTGGTTCTTGATCATATGCCACCTCCTGAAATGGTTGAACATCAGCTAATTCTTTTTGGTACAGTGACTCTGTGTATTCTTCCCATCTGCTTTTGAAGTTTCCTTCATCACTCAATATTTTGCCCATAGAATCTTTGAATATTGCAACTCAAGGGTTAATTTTTTTCTCCAGTTCTTTCAGCTTGAGAAATGTCAAGCATATTCTTCCCTTTTGGTTTTTCTAACTCCAGGTCTTTGCACATTTCAAGATAATAATTGACTCTGTCTTCTCAAGCTGCTCTTTGAAATCTTTTGTTCAGCTCTTTTATCTTGTCATTTCTTCCATTTGCTTTAGCAACTCTCAACTCAAGGGCAAGTTTCAGAGTCTCTTCTGACAACCATTTTGGTCTTTTCTACCTTTCTTGTCTTTTTAATGACTTCTTGCTTTCTTCATAGATGATGTTCTTGATGTCATCCCACAATTCCTCTGGTCTTTGGTCACTGGTGCTCATTGCATCAAATCTATTCTTTAAATGGTTTCTAAATTCAGGAGGGATATTATCAAGACAATATTTTGGCTCTCATGTACTTGTTTTAATTGTCTTCAACTTCAAGTTGAATGTATATATGGGCAGTTGATGGTCAGTTCCACAATGAGCTCCTGGCCTTGTTTTGGCCGAAGATATTGAATTTCCCATTGCCTTTTGCCACAGATGTAGTCAATCTGATTCCTGTGTGTTCCATCTGGTGAAGGCCACGTGTACAGCTGTTGCTTATGTTGTTGAAAAAAAGGTGTTTGCAAAATTCTATCATGCGATCTCCAGTATTATTTTTACACCAAGGCCATATATCTCAACTACTGGTAACTCTTCTTTGTTTCCAACTTTTACGTTCCAGTCATCAGTGATAATGAGCACATCTTGATTGCATATTTTGTCAATTTCAGACTGCAGAAGTTGGTAGAAATCTTCAGTTTCCACATCTTTGGCTTTGGTGGTTGGTGCGTAGATTCAAATAATAGTAGAATTAACTGGTTTTCCTTAGAGGTTTATGGATATTATCCTATCCCTGATAGGATAATAGTATCGGTGATACTTTGTACTTCAGGACAAATCTTGAAAGAGTCTTTGTGATGATGAATGACACACCATTCCTCTTTTATTTGTCATTCCTGGCAAAGTAGATATGGTTGTCCAATTCAAAATGGCCAAAACCAGTCCATTCAGTTCACTGATGCCTAGGATATTGATCTTTAGGCCTTCCACTTCATTCTTGACAACTTAAAATTTTCCTAGATTCATACTTTGTACATTCCATGTTCCAATTATTAATGGATGTTTGCAGATTTTTCTTCTCATTTTGAGTCATGCCATATCAGCAAATGGAGGTCCCGAAAACTTTACTCTATCCATATCTTTAAAGTTGTCTGTACTTTGAGGAGTCAACTCTTTCCCAGTAAAATTTTGAGTGCCTTCTGACCCAATGAGGTCATCTTCCAGCACTATATCAGACTATGTTTCAGGGCTATTCATAAAGTTTTCCAGTAATATATTAGACAGTGTTTCACAGCTATTTATAAGGTTTTCACTGGTCAATTGAGAAGTGGATGGCCTCTTCCCTCTTTTGAGTCTGTTTTACCCTAGAAGCTCCACTGAAACCTGTCCACCATGGGTAACCCTGCTGGCATTTTTCAACACTGGTGGTATAGCCTCCAGCCTCACATACAACACATAAGCCACCACAGGACAACAAACTGACAGACAAGTTCATCTCCCTTAGTTGTACTTTACCCCTCTGCACCCAACTACCTTGGGCCCAGGCATTAAAATAGAGGTCCTCCCAAGCAAAAGCAGCCCTAAATTTCAGGATAGATCTTGAAATATTCTTTGTGATGGTAAATGCCTCACCATTCCTCTTCAATTTGTCATTCCCAGCATAGTAGATCATATGATTGAAAATGGCCCAAACCAGACCATTTCAGCTCATTAATGCATAAGATATCAATCTTTATGTGTTCCATTTCATTTTTGATAACTTCCAATTTTCCTAGATTCTTACTTTGTACACTCCATGTTCCAATTATTAATGGATGTTTGTAGCTGTTTCTTCTCATTTTGAGTCATTCCACATCAGCAAATGCAGGTCCCCAAAGCTTTACTCCATCCACATCATTAAGGTCAACTCTTCTTTGAGGAGGCAGCTCTTTCCCAGACATATTTTGAGTGCCTTGTAACCTGAGGGACTCATCTTCCAGCACTATATCGGACAAGGTTTCAGGGTTTTCATAAAGTTTTCCAGTAATGTATTAGATACTTTGTCACTGCTATTCATGAGGCTTTCACTGGCCTATAATTTGAGAAGTGGATGGCCCCTTCCTTCTTCCAAGTCTATCTTAGTCTGGAAGCTCAGCTGAAACCTGTCCACCAACAGTGATCCTGCTGGTGTTTGAAACACTGGCGGCATAGCCTCCAGTCTCACAGAAACATGTAAGCCACTACAGGATGACAAATTTTTAGTCAGTGGGCTACTGGCTCACAAGGCTCCAGAAGGTAGTGAAGCAGGTCAGCTGATAAGCTATTGTCTAAAATCCCAAAAACTGGAGGTCAAATAATAAAAAAGCAAGTGCAGGATCCAGACAGATTAAGATATAGAACTTTAGCAAAGCATTCATATATAATGGATGCATATCATATCCCCAAGGAAACTAAAGATGGTGACTTGAGTTATATCTTCTAGTAAGGTGGTGATTCAAGACACAGTTTTCCCTAATCCTGCACCATTAATATAATGGACAACTTATTTCAAAATGGGGTGATAATCACAGGCACACACAGTACCCACTGCCATCGAGTCTATTCTGACTCATACCAACTCTCATTGGGTTTCTAAGGCTGTAAATCTTTACGGAAGTAGATTGCCTCATCATCCTCCTGTGAGCAGCTGGTGGTTTTAAACCACCAACTGTCTGATTAGCAGCCAAATGTCTTACACACTATGTCACCAGAGCTCCTCAACCACAGGATTTACAATACATTACAAAATGGAGGACTAAGGCTAGAAGGGTTATGTTAAGTAGTTCACTGCAGGAAAGTTGATTTGAACTTTTAAAATGTCATATTAATTTCTTTTGTCAATTACCTATCATATTCTTAGGTTGTTTTTTTTTTCTTCTTTAAATTGAGACAATTTTATTGATTTTTAAGAACTCTTTACATCTTCAAGCTAGTTAGCCTTTTGTCATGTATATTGCAAATAATAGTTCCCAGATTTTATTTATTTATTTCATATTTACTTTGTTTATGGTTATATATTAGTCATACAGAAGATTTTAACATGTTGGCACAGTGGTTAAAATATTCAGCTGCTAACCGAAAGTTTGGCAGTTTGAACCCAGTAGCTGCTCCACAGGCAAGAGATGTGACAATCTGCTTTGGCAAAGAGCTACTTCAAAACCAAATAGGGCAGTTCTGGTCCTTTAGGGTCATTATGAGTTGGAATCAATTCAAGCACAATGAGTTTTTTGGTCTTGGTTTCCAGTGAATTCCTGCTTTCTATATGTTACATTACTTGCCTCTCAATGTAATGTAAGCTAGGATAAAACCATAGGCCTAAAAGTAATGAAACCAAAAATGTCCAGCTTCTGCCACTATGCAGATGGTAGTTTCTAGTACAGCCTCAACATGATCTCCCATCCCATATTCTTCTTATAATGTGATGTTGGCATTCTTCTCATCAATAAGTAGGAACTATGTTCCTTCTCCTTGAATTGGATGGAGCTCTGACCACTGCAGAGGGGATAACGTGATTTCTGAAGCCAGGCTATGAAAGTTGAAGTAGCTTCTACCTGGTTCTCTTGGAACTCTCTCTCTTGGAACCTGAACTCCATGATGCTCAATCCACATGGAGCAGCCACATGTAAATGTTTGGGCTGGCAGCCCGACCTGAGATCTCAGTCTACATGGTATCAACCACCAGACATGAGGGTAAGGAAACATTCCAGATAACTTCATCCCAAGTAACTATCTTATAGCAACCCAGTGAGAACAGCCAAATGATCCAAGTCAACTCCAGGACCTTGAGAGGTAATAATAAAGTGATGTTTTTACCCCTGAGTTCAGGGATAGTTTATTAGATAGCAATGAATAACTGGCATTTGCTGGGGACAGGGGACACTAAAAGCCTAGAAACCAAGCCCTTCCCTGGCCCTTGCTCAGTTTTCTTGTTTGAAAACTGTAAATGAACAAAGTAAGTAGAATCTCCTTGTCTGAGCAGCAGTTGTAACCCTGACTACTGCTGCATGGCTCACCCACTCAGGATGGGTCTTCTATATGACCTGTAAGCAACACATGTCCTCCTCTTTTTTTTTGAGAAATAACTTTGGTTCCATTTACTCAACAGGAAAAACAAGAATGAGATAAGCTATCTCAGTCTCTACCGAAGCATGGAATACATTTAGCAAGTGATCAGATTCAAAACTGCCTCTTGCCCTGATTCTCTCAAACCTATTGGGAAATAACCTGATTCAAGCAGAAAGTGTGATTGTAGCAATGAAGTGCAGTGGGATCCTTTACAATGGGGTGGTGGAAAACATTTGGTGTATTTAGAGATACAATAAAGTAAGCACTTGAATAATGTATAAGTGAGGGTTTGTTTGCCAGCCCTTTAGCTATAGACAACTGGAGTGAAGCTACCAGGGCCATTATCTCAGGATGTGCTCTTTCCTGTAGTGCCCCAAGCAGACATGCAGTTTACTTTTGTGCCTTTCAGTCCTGGACCTGATGGGGGAGGGGTGGAAGAGGGGACAGGAAAGACCTGTGTTAAAAAGCCTGGCTAAGCCACATAGCATAGTGCTGACTGCTAACCAGAAGGCTGGTGGTTCAAATCCACCAGTCACTCCTCAGAAGGAAGATGGGGCAATCTACTTCATTAGTGACACTACCTCGGAAACCCAAGGAGGGGTCGCTATGAGTCGGGTCCGACTTGATGGCACATAACAACAAGAAGCCACATATTGGGGAAAGTTACTCCACCTCTTTGAATTTCTTCTTTGTAAAATTAGGACATTTATATCCTCAAGGTGATTGTGCGGTTAAAAGTAAGTAAGTGAAAGTACCTGATACCTACCAAGAACACAGTAAATGTTTATTTCTTACATTTATATTGTTATTGTTGTTATGTGCTGACTCATAGCAACCTCTCCTTGGGTAGCTGAGGCAGTATCACTATGGAAGTAGATTGCCCAACCTTCCTTCCAAAGAGTGGCTGGTGGATTGGAACCACCAGCCTTCTGGTTAGCAGTCAAGTGCCTTAGGTACTATGCTACCAGAGCCCCTTACATTTGCATAGCACTTTAAAATTCACAAAATGCTATCACCTTCATTAAGTCTGTGAGGAATGTAGGGTGAATATTGCTATCCCCATTCAGAAATGATTACACTGAGGTCTAGGCAAGTTGATGTCTTCCAGTTAATAAATTTCAGGTCTGCATTCAAACCAACCATTCTCTACTGTCAAAACCCACACTAGTTTCTATGTTGTTGTTGTTGTGTGTCATTGAGTCAGACCTGACTCATAGTGACTCCTCCTTGGGTTTCCAAGGCAATGCCACTATGGAAGTAGATTGCCCAACCTTCCTTCCAAGGGGTGGCGGGTGGGTTTGAACCACCAGCCTTCTGGTTAGCAGTCAGGTGCCTTAGGCACTATGCTACCAGAGCTCCTTAGTTTCTATATACCTTGCCATACTACTTAAAAGCACATGCATCTCTTCTAAATTAATTGGCCATCTACTATGTGCCATAAGTTGGGCTAGAAGCAGGATGAAGAGGTAAACAGGACAGAGAGGAAAGGCCATGTCTGATCTAAGTCCTGAAGAGAAAGCAGGAGTGTGCTGGACAGGTGAAAGAAGAAAAGGTATTCCTGATGCTCCCTGGGCAATTTCAGACAGGGCTGTCATAATGAGGCACTCTTTAATGGAGGGCTTGGGAACAGGTGAAAAGGGGTTCCTAGAACACCAACACTGAAACTTTGAATGAGCATTAATTATGAATTTTATCTCTGCCTATGCTGCAAGGAGGAGTGCTTGGATGGTGAGAATGGCTAAATGCTGGACTAATAACCAAAAAGTTAGCAATTTGAATCCGCCCATAGGCGTCTTGGAAGAAAGACCTACAATCTTCTTCTGAAAGGTCACAGCCTTGAACATCCCACGGGATCACCATGATTAGAATCGACTTAACAGTAACTAACTATGGCAATGTGTTGTAGGAAAGCAGGAGGGCAGAGGATGGGTCCATCATTCCCTTCCAGAATGACTGGTGTCAAATTCTGGCTCTAATCTCATCCTCCCCAACACTCTTGAGGGCCCAGTTCAAAGACCCAGTTCAAGAGAGCCAGTCACTTCTACTGGTATCCTGGAGTTATCTTCTTCCTTCTCTGGTACTGAGGCCCAAGTATGTGGTCTAGCTGCTACCTCTCAGTCCAGGGACCACACCCACAGAAGTAACAGGCAGGTCCTAAAATGTATCATCACTCATCTATAAACTCAGAATCTTTTGAAGACCAAAAATAGAGACCCAAAGTTCTAAGCTGTGATTCCCTAAAATCTACATGCTGAAGAAGCAAAGATTCATGAATGATAAAATACTTTATTTTTCCTAAATCATTGAAAATCTTGGAATATGAAATCATATCATTAGCCAATTTAAGTATCATTAAACAATCTCCTCAAGTGAATATATATATATATATATATATATATTTTTGATGTTCAAATACTTGCACCCATCTGTGACAAAGTATGGACAATAATGGATTGAAAGTTGCAATTTTTTGATAAAAATTATTTCATGATATTACAGAACACTTGGAAAATAAACACAGGGAAAAAAATTCATCAACCCCACCACTCTGAAATCACTGTCTTTGGTCTTTAATGGTAATCATGGACAAAATGCTGGGAGCACTCATTTGTCTATGCCAAGAAATTTGGAAGACAGCTACATGGCCAACTTACAGAAAGGGATTCATATTTGTGTCCATTCCAAAGAAAGGTGATTTAACAGAATGCAGAAATTATCAAATAATATTATTAATATCACACACAAGTAAAATATTGCTGAAGATAATGCAAAAATGGTTTCAGCAGTACATCAATAGGGAACTTCCAGAATCCCAGGATTCAGAAGAGGATGTGGAACAAGGGAAATCATTGCTGATGTTAGATGGATGTTGGTTAAAAGCAGAGAATATCAGAAAGATGTTTGCCTGTGTTTTATTGACTATGTAAAGACATACAACTGTGTGGATCATAACAAATTATGGATAACATTGCACAGAATGGGAACTTCAGAATACTTAACTGTGCTCATGTAGAACCTGTAATAAACCAAAAGGTAGTCACTAAAACAGAACAAGAGGATACTGCATGGTTTAGAATCAGGAAAAGTGTGCATCATGGTTGTATCCTTTCACTATATTTATTCAATCTGTATGCTGAGCAAACATCCAAATAGCTGGACTATACAAAGAAGAACACAGCATCAGAATTGGAGGAAGACTCATTAACAACATGTCATATGCAAGTGGCATAACCTCACTTGCTGAAAATGAACAGGACTTGAAGTACTTATTGGTGAAGATCAAAGACTACAGCCTTCAGCATGGATCACAACTCAACAGAAAGAAAACAAAAATTCTTACAACTGAATTGATAAGTAATATACAGTTAAATGTAGAAAAGATAGATGTTGTGAAGGATTTCATTTTACTTGGATCCAAAATAAATGTCCATGGAAGCAGCATTCAAGAAAGTAAATGACATATTGCATTGGGAAATCTGCTGGAAATGATTCAGTGTTAAAAAGCAATGACATCGGAGTTCTGGCAAGATGGTGGACTAGGCAGAAAGACTTCACAGACCCTCTTCAACAAAGAAAAGGGAAACCAATTAACACAGACACAGAAGATAATCTTGGACCCCTGAGACTTGAAGGGGAGGATATAGAAGT
>NW_006922445.1:544307-579442 GCF_000298275.1 Orycteropus afer afer
CAAATTGACTTTAAGACAAAAACCACCATACGAGACAAACAAGGACATTATATAATGATTAAAGGATCAATTGAACATGAAGATATAACCATAAAAAACATCTATGGACCCAATGAAAGAGCCCCAAAATACATAAATCAGGCTTTAAAAGAGTTGAAAAGCCAAATAGATGACTCCAAAGTCATAGTGGGAGACCTTAATACACCACTTTCTTTGAAAGATAGAACAACTGGAAAGAACCTCAACAAAGATGCAGAAAAGCTAAACAATATAATGCACCAACTTGGCCTTATAGACATCTACAGAGCAATTCACCAAACAGCAGCACAATATACATTCTTCTCCAGTGCATATGAAACATTTTCGATGATAGATCATATGTTAGGCCATAAAGTATGCCTTAATAAATTTTAAAACATTGAAATACTGCAAAGCATCTCCTCAAATTAGAAATCAACAATAGGAAAATCAACAGGAAAAGAGTAAACAAATGGATATTGAACAACACCCTCTTTGAGAAAGACTGGGTCAGACAAGAAATCAAAATTGAAATTTGAAAATTCCTTGAATCAAACGACAACGAAAACACAACATACCAAAATCTTTGGGATACAGGAAAAGCAGTGATCAGAGGCCAATTTATAGCAATAAGCGCACACATCAAAAAAGAAGAAAGAGCTAAAAACAACACTTTAAACCAACATCTCCAACAATTACAGAAAGAACAGCAAGAAAAGCCTACAGTCATCAGAAGAAAGGAAATAATCAAGATTCAAACAGAAATCAATGAAACAGAAAAGAGAAGGGCTATAGAAAAAATCAACAAGACCAGAGTTGGTTTTTGAAAAGATCAATAAAGTTGACACACCACTGGCAAATTTAACAAAGGAAAAGAGGAAGAGAATACAAATACCATGAATAAGAAATGAAATGGGTGACATCACAACAGAACCAATGGAAATAAAAAGGATAATATCAGGATACTATGAAGAACTGCACTCCAACAAATTTGAAAATCTGGAGGAAATGGAAAAATTTCTAGAAACACACCACTTACCTGAACTAACACAGATTGATGTGGAAAAGTTGAACAGGCCCATCACAAAAGAAGAAATTGAACAGGTCATCAAAAAATTACCAACTAAAAAAAGTCCTTGCCCAGATGGTTTCACTGGAGAAAAAGGTTCAACTTCTTCTTTCTATACCATTGGTTCTTGATCATATGCCATCTCCTGAAATAGTTGATCACTGACCAATTCTTTTTGGTACAATGACTCTGTATATTCCTACTATCTTCTTTTGATGCTTCCTGTATTATTCAATATTTTGCCCATAGAATCTTCAATATCACAATTCAAGGGTTGAAATTTTTTCTTTAGTTCTTTCAGATGAGAAATATCAAGAGTATTCTTCCCTTTTGGTTTTCTAACTCCAGGTTTTTGCCCACTTCATTAAAATAAATTGACTTCGTCTTCTCAATCTGCTCTTTGAAATCTTCCATTCTTTTTATCTTTTATATTGTCATTTCTCCCACTTGCTTTAGCTATTCTCTGTCCAAGAACAAGTTTCAGAGTCTCTTCTGACATCCATTTTGGTCTTTTCTTCCTTTCCTAACTTTCTAATGACCTTTTGCTTTCTTCATGGATGATTTTATTGATGTCATCTCACAATTCAACTGCTTTTCAGTCATTGATGTTCAATGTGTCAAATCGATTCTTCAGATGGTTTCTAAATTCAGGTGGGACATAATCAAGATCATATATTGGATCTTCTGGACTTGTTTCAATTCTCTTCAGCTTTAACTTGAACTTGTATATGAGCAATTGACAGGCTGTTCCACAGTCAGCTTCTGGCCTTGTTTTGGCTGAAGATATAGAGCTTCTCCATCACCTCTTTCCACAGATGCTGTCCATCTGATTCCTGTGTGTTCCATCTGGTGAAGTCCACATGTATAGCCACCACTTACATTGTTGAAAAAAGGTGTTTGCAATGAATCAGTAGATGGTCTTGCAAAATTCTATCATGTGATCTCCAGCATTATTTCTGTCATCAAGGCCATATTTTCCAAAAACCGTGCTTCATCTTTGTTTCCAACTTTTGCATTCCAATCACTAATAATAATCAATACATCTTGATTCCATGTTTGATCCATTTCAGACTGCAGAAGTTGGTAGAAATCTTCAGTATCCTATTCTTTGGCTTTAATGGTTGGTGCATAAATGTGAATAATAGTAGTATTAACTGGTCTTCTTTGTGGGTGTGTGCATATTATCTTATCACTGACAGTATTGTACTTCAGATAGATCTTGAAACATTTTTTTTTTTTTTTTGTATAACAATGAAATGACATTCTTTTCCAATTTGTCATTCCTGGCATAGTAGACCATATGATTGTCTGATTCAAAATGGCCAAAAACGGTCCATTTCAGCTCAATAATACCTAGGATTTTGATCTTTATGTTTTCCATTTCATTTTGACAACTTCCAATTTTCATAGGTTCATGCTTCATACATTCCACATTCCAATTATTGATGGATGTTTGCAGCTGTTTCTTCCCATTTTGATTCATGTCTCATAAGCAAATGGAAGTCCTGAAAGCTTTACTCCATTCATGTCATTAAGGTCTACTCTACTTTGAAGAGGCAGATCTTCCACAATTGTATTTTGGGTGCCTTCCAACTTGAGGGGATGACCTCTGGTGGTTTAGTGGATAAGGTATTTGTCTGCTAGCCAGAAGGTTGGTGATTCAAAGCCAGGAGTTTCTCTGTGGAAGGAAGATGAGGCAATCTACTTCAGCAAAGATTTACAGCCATGGAAACCCAATGGGGTCCCTATGAGTTGGAATCAACTCAATGGCAGTGGGTTTGGTGGGTTTTTCCAACCTAAAGGGCTCATCTTCTGGAGCTACATCAGATAATATTTCAGGGTTATTCATAAGATTTCCAGTAATATATCAGACAGTGTTTCACTGCTATTCATAGGGTTTTCATTGACCAATTTTTTCAAAAGTGGATGGCCCCATCCTTCTTCCCAGTCGTCTTAGTATGGAAGCTCTGATAAAACCTGTCCAGCATGGGTGACCCTGCAGGTATTTGAAATATTAGTAGCATAGCCTACAGCCTCATAGCAAAATGCAAGCCACCACAGTACAACAAACTGACAGATGAGAGGTGGAAGTACATGCTGTAGGCTAACTTTAAATGGATGCTATAACGGATACCAAAGATGAAAAAGATGATTCCTAGCCTGGGGAAAATAAACATAAACATATGGTTGTAGAAATAAATATAAACATATTAGACAAAACAAAACAAGTGCATGCACAATGTGACTCTAAAGAATATACTTCATCTCTGCAATAAGAAAATAAATGAACTTATTAATAAATTTATACTTTTGCTTATGTTACTTTTTTATTTTAACTTTAGTACATCAATGTTAAGGAGTTCTGGTGGTGTGGTGGATAAGGTATTTGGCTGCTAACCCAAAGTTCAGGAGTTTAAATCCACCAGCTGCTCCACAGAAGGAAGATGACGCAATCTAGTTTTGTAAAGATTTACTTCCTCAGAAAACCAATGGGGGTTGCTATGAGTTGGAATTGACTTGATGACAGTGAGTTTATTATATATATATATATATATATATGTGTGTGTGTGTGTGTGTGTGTGTGTGTGTGTGTGTATGTATGTATATATGTATATAAATTTTAAGTGCTCAGCTGCCAACTGTAAGGTCAGTTACAGTTTCAAACTTACCCGATTCTCCATGGGAGAAAGATGTGGCAGTTTGCTTCCACAGAGATTGCAGCCTTGGGAACCATATGGGGTAGTTCTGTTCTATCCTATAGGGCTGCTATGAGTCAGAATTGACTCCACAACAATGGGATTGGGTATGAACTTTATATCAATTTTAAGGAAGGTGTGTAGGATGAAGTGGAATACTTGGAAATTCTAAAATTTTTGACCACCTATGAAAAGCAAAATAATTAGCACTTTTTTTTTTTTTTTTTTTAATGACAACCAGAAGATTTTAAATTATTTTTTTTCTTTTCTTGGCCATGGGTCTTTGACTTTCACTGTATATACATAAATGCAAGGTAGGAAGGTTCAAAAGTACCAGGGTAGTGTTTCCAATACTTTCAAATACATTTTCTTTTTAATGTCAAAAAAGGTTTGAGGATCATCTTAAAATAGCTATATTTTGAAGACTCTGATTAAACAGATAATAACAAGGACTTCTGGTAAGAGGGAGGAATAGACAGACAAGCTACACAGACTCTCTGCAACAAAGAAAAGAGAAACCAATTGACAGAGATACAAAACATAATCCTGGAGCCCTGAGCTTTGACAGGAAGTATATAGAAGTGGATTAGGCACCAACTACTGGAAATAGCTGAACAAAAACAGTGAGTATGGACATGATAGGAGCAGTGGACTGTCAGCTACTCTGACAGGATCAACAGCCTGAATATTTCCAACTGTTGTTGGGATTGAGAATTGATGTAAAGATCAGCCCTGATCACCAAGGGCTATAGAGACAATTGCGCTGGTGGCCTATGACTAGGAAGTGAAACAGCAAGGAGGGAGACAACCTGAACTGTGGACTTTTGGCTGTCTGGAGGGCCCAGTCATTTTGATTGTTAACAAGTAGTGGCCATTTTGGATATTTAAAGTGACCAAAGGCACAGCCACTTTGAATGTTTACAAGTGGTGGTTATTTTAGATATTTAAAGTGACAGAGAATGCAGCCATTTTTTTTTTTTTTTTTTTAAATTGTGCTTTAGGTGCAAATTTACAGAGCAGAGTTTGTTTTACTTTCAACATTTCAGGTACATTTGGTTCACTCCCCAATTTCCATCCCTCACCCTAACCCAGTCTCCTACCCTCCCTGCCCAGTAACCCCACTCCCATGCCCCTAATTATGCACTCTTGTGTGTCCTGCATTTCCACTGTGCAAATGTTGCCCGTTGGTGCCCCGTGGCCAACGGACAGATCTCCAGAGTATGTGGGTCCATAATCAGGGATTGACTGATCTTTGTGTACCTCTTGTTTACTATTGGGTTGAGAGCCACCCTCTGGGAGTGAGTTTTATTCCAGGCCCAAAATGTATCCCAGGGCCATAATATTTGGGGTCCCACCAGACTCCATCTGACCAGTAATTCTGTTCATTATTGTGTTTTTGGACCTGGTTCCACATTTTTCCTCCCCCTCTATCCAGGATCTCCAGTTTTGATCCTTTCTTGAGTGGTCAGCATTGGTAGTCAGGCACCATCAGGTTCTTCTGGTCTCGAGGGCCATCCTGTCCTAGGGCTGATTGCTTCCAAATGCCCTTTTTTTTTTTTTTTTTGCAGTCTTCTTCGCTTCCAGTGATAGGATATCATTAGCTGCATCTTAGATGGCCATTTAAACACTTTTAAGACCACAGTCGCTACTCACCAATGTAGGATGAGGAACAAGACTTTGATGTATTTTGTTGTGCCAGTTGAGTCTGGTGTCCCCCAGTACTACTGTCCTGAGTCAGTAGATCCATTGGATCTCTCTCCCACAGTGTCTGGCTGTCTGTGAGGGATTACTCTATGTCTGTCTCCTGCTGTTTCTGTAACGATTGCAGGTATTTTGTATCACTGGGATCTGTGCAAGATTAGCCTCAGCTGAATCTATCCTTGGTCTAGAGTATAATCCTATTCACTGACCCCCTTCTGATCTTCTCAGATGTTTATGTGTTTATCTATTATCTATGTGTTTGGTGTTAATGGTAATGCAGTATTGTGGATATACTGGTACTAGCCTCTGTCATTCATATCTTATGTGCACAATTTGGTGTCCTCCCTTTTCCTAATGTTATCATGGTGGTCACAGGCTCTTTCTATACCATTCCTTCCCTTACCCACATCAGCATGTGGCCCACAACTATCCTGAAATTAATCCTTTCCCTTCCCTGCCCATCCAAGTAACCTACAAAATAACTTCCCTTTCTTAAGCAAACCCTTCTTTGTCTTTTTACAGTAATGGGCTCATATAATTTTTTGTCCTTCTGTGATTACCTTATTTCACTCAGCATAATGTCCTCCAGGTTCATCCATGTTGTGAGATGATTCACATATCCTTCATTGTTCTTTAATGTAGCATAGTATTCCATTGTGTGCATGTACCATAATTTGGCTATCTATTCATCCACTGATGGGCTTAGGTTGTTTCCATCTCTTTGGTATGTGACTTGTGCTGTGATGAACATGGGTGTGTATATCTCTGTTTGTGCCCTGCCTCTCACTCCTTTAGGATATATTCCTAGTAATGGAATTGCTAGGTCAAATGGTATTTCTATTTTCAGTTTTTTAAGGAAATGCCATACCGTTTGCCACAATGGTTATGCCATTTTACAATCCCACCTGCAGTGCACAAGAGTTCCAATCTCTCCCCAACCTCGCCAGCATATGTTATTTCTGTCCTGTTGAACTTTGCTATTATCGCTGGGGTGAGATGATATCTCTTTTTTGTTTTGATTTGCATCTCTCTAATGACTGGAGAGCACAAGCAATTCCTCATGTGTTTCTTGGCCACTAGCATGTCGTCTTAGGTGAAGTTTCTGTTTAAGTCTTTTGTCAATTTTTGTGTTCAGTTGTTTGACTTTTTTGTGCTAAGGTGTTGAAGTTTTCTATAGATTTTGGAGATAAGTCTTCTGTCAGATATGTCATAGGCAAATATTTTCTCCCAGTCTGTAGGTTCTCTTTTTACCCTTTTGATGAAGTCTTTCAATGTGCATAAGAAGTTAATTTTTAGAAGGTCCCAGTCATCTAGCTTCTCTTCTACCTCCTGTGCATTCAGGGTTATGTTTGATAGTCTATTTATGCCATAAATTAGAGCTCCAAGATTTGCCCCTATTTTATCTTTGATGAACTTTATAGTTTTGGGTTTTATATTTAAGTCTTTGATCCAGCTTGAGTTTGTTTTTGTGTATGGGGTGAGGTATGGGTCTTGTTTTATTTTTCTGCAATGGATACCCTGTTTTGCCAGCACCATTGTTAAAGAAGCTATCTCTTCCCCCATTTAATAGGTTTTGGACCTTTGTTGAAGATCAGCTGTCCATAGATGGATGGACCTATTTCTGGACTTTTGATTCTATTCCATTGGTCTGTCTATCGTTGTACCAATACCACACTGTTTTGACTACTGTGACTGTATAGTAGGTTTTAAGATCCAGGAGTGTGAGACATCCCACTTTGTTCTTCTTCAGTAGTGCTCTGATTATCTGAGGTCTCTTCCATTTCCATATGAAGTTAGAAATTGGTTTTTCCATGTTCTTAAAAAAATGTGTTGGTTTCTGGATTGGGATTGCATTAAATGTGTAGATTGCTTTAGGTAGTATTGACATTTTCACAGTAGTCAGTCTACCTATCCATGAACAAAGCAGTTTCTTCCATTTATGCACTGCCTTTGCTGTCTCTTGTAGCAGTGTTTTATAGTTTTATTTGTATAGGTCTTTTCTGTCTCTGGGAACATTTATTCCTAGATATTTTATCTTTTTAGTAGCTATTATAAATGGTATTGTTTCCCTTATTTCTTTATCAGAGGTCTCTTTGTTGGTGTAGAGGAATCCAACTGATTTTTGTATGTTGACCATGTATCCTGCCACTTTTCTGAACCTCTCTATTAGTTCCAGAAGTTTTTTGTTGAGTCTTTTGGGTTTTATATGTACAGAATCATATCATCCACAAATAGAGATAGTTTTACATCCTCTTTCCTAATTTGTATGATTTTATTTCTCTTTCTTGCCTTATTGCCCTGGCCAGGACTTCCAATAGAATGTTAAATAGAAGTGGTGATAGAGGGCATCCCTGTCTGGTTCCTGTTTGTAAGAGGAGTGCCTTGAGTCTTTCTCCATTAATAATGATGTTGGCCATTAGCTTTGCATATGTGCCCTTCATGATATTGAGGAATTTCCCTTCTATCCCTATTTTGTTGAGAGTTCTGAAAGGAATGGATGTTGGATTTCATCAAATGCCTTTCCTGCATAGATTGATATAATCATATGGTTCTTTTCTTCTTCTTTTTGTTTATGTAGTGGATTACATTGATTATTTTTCTGATGTTGAACCAACCTAGTAAACCTGGTATGAATCCCACTTGGTCTGGTGTATTAATATTTTAATATGTTGTTGGATTCTGTTGGCTAGGATTTTGTTAAAGATTTTTGCATCTATGTTCCTGAGGGATATTTGTCTGTAGTTTTCCTTTCTAATGGTGTCTTTCCCTGGTTTTGGTATTAGCGTTATGCTTGCTTCATAAAATGAGTTTGGGAATATTACATATTTCTCTATGTTCTGGAATAGATTGAGTAGCATAGATGTTAAATCTTCTCTGAATATTTGATAAAATTCTCCAGTGAAGCCATCAGGGCCAGGACTTTTCTTTGTGGGAATTCTTTTTTTTTTTTTTTTTTTTTTTGTTATAGATCTCTTCAAGTATTCTATCTCTAAGTGGGATAGTTTAGGTAGGTCTTGTAATTCTAGAAACTTGTTAATCTTTTCTACGTTCTCAAATTTGTTGGAGCATGGTTTTTCATAATATTCTGTCAGTATCTTTTTTTATTTCAGTTGGATCTGTTGTGATGACACCTTTTTCATTTAAATTCTTTGATTTGGATCTTTTCTTTCTTTTCTCTTGTTAGATCTGCGATTGGTTTGTGGATTTTGTTATCTTTTCAAAGAGCCAGCTTTTTTGTTTTTGTTGTTGTTGAGATTCTCTATGTTTTGTTTTGTTTTCTGTTTCATTTATTTCTGCTCTGATCTTTATTATTTCCTTGCTTCTTGATGCTGTAGGATTCTTTTGTTGTTGTATGTCTAGTTGTTGGAGTTGCTGAATTAGAGTGTTGATCTTGTTTTTCTCCTCTTTTCTGATGTATGCATTTATTGCTATAAACTGTCCTCTGAATACTCTTTGCTGTGTCCCATAGGTTTTAGTATGACGTATCTTCATTCTCGTTTGTTTCTAGGAATTTTTTTATTTCACTCTTTATTTCTTCTATTACCCAGTAGTTTTTGAGCAATGTATTATTCAACTTCTACATATTTAATATTTTTTCCTTGATTTTCCTAGTATTAATTTCTAATTTTATAGCATTGTTGTCTGAGAATATGCTTTGTAGTATTTCAATGTTTTTGAATTTATTGAGGTTTGTTTTATGTCCTAACATATCCTTCTGGAGAAGGAGCCATGTGGACTGGAGAAGAATGTGAATTTTGTTTTGTTGGGTGAAATGCTCTGTATATAACTCTGATGTCGAGTTGGTTGATTGTATTGTTGAGTTCTTCTGTATCTTTGTTGAGTTTTTTCTAATTGACCTGTCCCTCTTCAAAAGTAGTGTGTTAAAGTCTCCTACTACTATTGTAGAGTTGTCTATTGTTCCTTCTAATTCAGTTAATGTTTGCTTCACGTATTTTGGAGCACTTTCATTGGGTGCATAAATATTTCTTATTGTAATGTCTTCTTTGTCATTTGATCCTTTCAGCATCATATAATGTCCTTCTTTGCCTCTTATGATGTTTTTCACCTTAATTTCTATTTTATCAGAGATTAGTATTTCCACTCCTGCTCTTTTTTGATTACCATTGGCTTGGTATATTTTTTTCCATCCCTTAATTCTTAATTTGTTTTTAATCTTTGTCTAAGGTGGGTCTCTTATAGGCAGCATATAATGGGTCTTCTTTTCCTATCCAGTCTGCCACTCTTTCTTGATAGGTGTATTTAGTCCATTCACATTGAATGTAATTGGTGACAGGTATGAATTGATTGCTGTCATTCTATTGTTTTTTTTTGTTTGTTTGTTTGTTATGTTTTTTGGTGTTTCCTTGGTCCATACACTTTTCTGTGCTGAGTTCAGTTTGTTGCATAATGCTTCCTCCCTTTTGTTCTTTGTTGTTGGTTTTGTGCCTATTAAATACATATGTTTTCCTTCCTTCTGGATTTGCTTAGGGGGATTGTTAATTTTCTCTGTGGTTACCTTGGAATACATTCTTGTCTCTACATTTTTAGAACAGTGTGTTCTGTGAAGACATTGTCCTGTTTTCCTCCCCATTTGGAAGTTTGTACCTAGAAGTTTTATTCTCTCTAATAAGTTAGTTGCTGTTGTTGTGTGTTGATTGACTTCCTTGGTCTTTAGTGTACAGTGCTTTAAGATCTTATTTTGAGTTTCTAATTCTGATTTGGTTTTAGTGTTGATGTCACATATCCTGATTTTGTTGATCTCCATTGTGAGTTCTCTTTTAGAAGGACTTCCTTAAGCATTTCTTGTAGAGTTGGTCTGGTTTTCACAAAATCCCTTAATTTCTGTTTGTCTGAGAATACCTTGATTTCGCCCTCATATTTGATGGATAATTTGGCTGGAAATAGGATTCTTGGTTGGAAGTTCTTTTCCTCCAGTGGTTTATATATCCTGTCCCATTGCCTTCTTGCCTGCATGGTTTCTGCTGAGTCATCAGAGCTCAGCTTAACTGTTTGATTATTATAAGTAATATTTCTTTTGTTCCAGGCAGCTCACAAGATTCTTTCTTTGTGTTTGGTTTAGGAGAGTTTGATTTTGATATGCCTCAGTGTTTTTCTCTTGGGATCTATCCTGTATGGGGTTCTTTGAGCTTCTTGGACAAATAGTTTTTGTGTATGGTGTGAGGTATGGATCTTGTTTCATTTTTCTGAAAATGGATACCCAGTTTTGCCAACACCATTTGTGAAAGAGACTGTCTCTTCCCCCATTTAATGTATTTCTTCCCATTGTCAAAGACCCTAGGTGGATGGATCTATTTCTAGGTTCTCAATTCTGTTTCACTGGTCTATGTGTCTGTTGTTGTACCAATACCAACTTTTTGACTACTCTGGTTGAGATTTGGGCTTATGAGACTTCCTGACTTATTCTTCTCCTTCGGTAGTGCTTTCTTTATCTGAGATCTCTTTCCTTTCCATAAAAAATTAATGATTGATTTCTCCATGTCTTTAACAAATGTTGATGGAATCTGAATTGGGATGGGATTGAGTGTATAGATTGCTCTTGATCATATTGACATTTTCCATGTTCAATCTTCATGAGCATGGTATGTTCTTGCATTTATGTACATCTCTTATAGTTTCTTGTAATAGTTTTTTGTAGTTTTCTTTATATAGGTGTTTTGTTTTCCTGGTAAGATTTATTCCCAAGTATCTTATCTTTTTGGTAGTTTTGGTAGATTGTATTTGTTTCCATATTTCCCTTTCAGAGTGCTCTTTGCTGGTGTAGATGAATTCCACTGATTTTTGTAGGTTCATATTGCATTCTGCCACTATGCTAAATCTTTCATAAGTTCCAGTAGTTTTCTTGTTGGGTCTCTTGGGTTTTCTACATAGAAATTATATCATCTGAAAATAGGAATAGCTTACTTAATCCTTACCAATTTGGATGCATTTTACTTCCCTTCCTTGCCTTATTGCCCTGGCTAGGACTTCCAATACAATGTTAGTTAACAGTGGTGGTAGAGGGCACCTTTGTCTGGTTCTTGCTGGCAAGGAGAATGGTTTCAGTCTCTCTCCATTGAGAAGAATGCTGCCTGTTGGTTTTGCATATATGCTCTTTATTATGTTGAAGAATTTCCCTTCTATTCCTATTTTGCTGAGAGTTTTGATCAGAAATGGGTGTTGGATTTTATCAAATGCCTTTTCTGCATCAATTGATCATGTGATTCTTTTCCTTTATTTTACTTCTTTGATGGATTATGTTGATTGCTTTTCTAATTTTGTACCATCCCTGCATACCTGGTATGAATCCCACTTAGTCATGATGTGCTATTTTTTTTTTTTTTAATATGTTGTTGGAGTCTGTTAGCTAGGATTTTGTTGAAGATTTTTGCTTCTATATTCATGAGGGATATTGGTCTCCAGTTTGCCTTTCTAGTGGTGTCTTTGCCTGTTTTTGGCATCAGGGTTATGTTTGCTTGATAAAATAAATATGGGAGGATTCCATCCTTTTCTGTGTTCTGTAATAATTTAAGTAGGATTGGTGCCAGCTCTTCTCTGAATGATTGGTAGAATTCTCCAGTGAAACCATCTGTTCATAATTTTTTTATGACCTGTTTAAATTTTCTTCCTCAGTCTGTGTTACTTTATGAGTATAGTGTGTTTCTAGAAATCAATCTATTTCTTCTTGTTTTTCAAATTTATTGGAGTACATTCTTCATAGTATCCTGATATTATTCTTTGTATTTCTGTTGTGACATTGTCCATTTCATATCTTATTCATGTCATTTGCATCTTCTTCTTTTCTTTTGTTAAGGTTGCAGTGGTTTGCCAATTTTACTAATCTTTTCAAAGAACCAACTTCTAGTCTTATTGATTTTTTTTCTATTGTCTTTCTATTTTCTCTTTCATTTATTTCTGTTCAAATCTTTATTATTCCTTTTCTTCTGGTGACTGTAGTCTTTTTTTTTCTGCTCTTTTTCTAATTGTTTCTAATGGGTTAAGGTGATGATTTTGGCTCTTTCTTCTTTTTTGATGTGTGGATTTCTTGCTATAAACTGCCCTCTGATCACAGTTTTTGCTGTGTCCCAAAGATTATGCTATGTAGTGTTTTCATTTTCATTTGATTCAAGGAATTCTTTAATTCCATTTTTCATTTTCCCAGTAGTTTTTAATGAGGACTTTATTCAGTTTCCATGAGGTTGCTTTTTCTATTGGTCTTCCTAGTGTTGATTTCTAATTTTATAGCACTGTGATCTGAGAAGATCTGAGAAGATCACAATATACCAATGTTTTAAGATTTGTTGAGGCTTGCTTTGTGGTCTATCCTGGAGTATGTCCCTTGTGCACTGGAAAAGAATGCATATTGTGCTGTTGTTGGATGAAGTGCTCTGTAGATGTCTATAAGGTCAAGTTGGTTGACTGTGTTGTTTAGTTCTTTTGCATTTTTGTTGTGTTTCTTTCCAGTTGTTTTATCTTTTATTGAAAGTGGAGTATTAAATTCTCCTACTATTCCTGTGGAGTCATCTATTTGTCTTTTCAATTCTTTAGAAGTCTGATTTACATATTTTGAAGCTCTTTCATTGGATATATAGATATTTATTATGGTTATGTCTTCTTGTTCAATCTATACTTTAATTATATAATGTCCTTCCTTGTTTCTTTTGGTAGTTTTGTCCTAAAGTCTATTTTATCAGAAATTAACATTACCATTCCTGCTGACTAAAAAGTTGCTTTATATATCTTTTACCAACCTATGATTTTTAGTCTATTTTTGTCTTTGCATCTAAGGTGAGTCTCTTGTAGAGAGCATATTGATGGGTCATGTTTTTAATCCAGTCTCCAACTCTCTATCTCTTCAGTGGTGCATTTACTTCATTTACATTCAGTTTAATTATAGACAAGTATGAATTTATTGCTGTCATTTTGTTATGTGTTTATTTCATTGTGCTGCTGATTTTTTGTTCCATATAATTTTCTGTGCTGAACTCATTTTGTTTATAAATTTTATCATATTCTACATTGCTACTTTTTTAGTATTTGCCAAATATGTGCCTCTCCTCTTTTCTATTTTGATGTGATGTTTTATCATTTTTCTTTGAGGTTACTCTGATTTATAGTTTTCTTCCCAAATTGAACAGTCTGTTCCATCTTGCAATTGTCTTGACTTCCTCATCATTTGGAAGTTCTATACCTACACTATTTATTCTCTCTTTTTGGCTTGTAGTTGTCTTCATTTACAAGTTGATGTCTCTGGTTCCCTGTTTAGTCCTGTAAGCTAATTTTACTTTGATTCTTCTATTACTATGTTGATTTCTTGGTCATGTCATCATGTGTATCATTCATCAGTTATTATCTGCTACTTTAGATTCTCTGCCTGAAGGTGTTCCTTTAATATCTCTTGTAAGGTGGTCTGATTTTAACAAATTCTGTTAATTTCTGTTTATCTGGAAATGACCTAATTTTACAATCGCATTTGAGGTACAATTTTGCTGGGTATATTATTTTTGGTTGGCAATTTTTTTCTTTCAGGGTTTTAAATATATCATCCCATTGACTTCTCACCTACATGTTTTCTGCCAAGAAATCAGTTAGTATTGATTATCCTTTGTAGGTAACTTTTCATTTTTCTCTTGCTACTTTCAGGAATCTTTCATAATCTTTAGTTTTGGTGAGTTTGATTATGATATGTGTGTTAGGCTGGGTTTTCTAGAGAAGCAAGACCAGTAAAGCTTTTACATACAGAGAAAGAGAAATTTATCTTAGAAAATGACTCACACACATATAGAAGCTGGCAAGTCCCAAGTTCTTGGATCAAATATCAAGCTGGAGGCTTTTCCTGACTGACACAGCTGCAAGGGTCTGATAAGCTCAAGGTTGCCAGGCAGTATACTGGCTGTTGACTCCAATGAATGATGAATCCAAGATCTCCAGGCCAAATGGTGGATTGTACACTCATAGACATTTGTAGGCAGCACAACAGGATCTCGATCCACAAAAGAGTGTCTCTTTCCCAGGTTATCCATAAATATATTGGAAGCAGTCCACACCTCTAGAGAAACTCCCTTTCAATGGATTGGCTGCTCAAAACATATACATCTGATCCTATCATGGGAATAACTTACATCAATTGCTTAAACCACACAGAATTGTGCTCCAGCCAAGTTGACATACAGCTCCAATGATCACAGTCCACCTCTTCTCAACTTTGCAGTTGTACACATCTTCTTAACCATATATAATCTCTAAATAAGGACAATTATAAAGTCATATTTGCACCTAACATGATATGCTAACATGCATACAGCTGAATTACATTAACCTTATTTACATTTCACAGTTCGTAACAGAAGGAAACAAGCTGATATTCAAAACTACCTTCTTCCACCACCCATTTTGTATTTCCCTTGCCCTCAGAAAGCACCTCAGCTGGTTGTGGTTCTTTGCCTGGTGTGGTAATCCAAACCTTCATTCCTGAAGGGTCTGGGCTATTAGTAGTCATATCAGAATTGGGTTGCTGTGATTTTCCATTGATTTTAATCACAGGAGATTACTAAGGTAGTACTAAGAGAAGTCCTAAGGAATCTCCTATATTCCAGGTATATTCTTCTTTACCTCCATTAGATAATGTCAATCCAATTTTCCCTTGGTAATCAGGATCTATCACACCAGATAGTACAGTAATGCTTTTCTTTGTCTGTTGATCCAGAGGCATGAGGAATCCAAAATAGCCAGGTGGCATTCTTAACTTCCAGTTCAATGCAATTAGTATTGTGTCTCCAGGTGGGAGTGTTCCTCCTTTTGGGACTAAGCTCTCCAGACCTGGGAGCATAGGGTAGCAGGGACAGAAAGCCAAAAAATTTTGAGTGGGTCACTAAGGGTAATAGTGAGTGGTACCACTCCTGTTTCCACCCCTTGGTTCCTGGACCTGTGAATGTTGGCTATTAGAGAAACAGCACCATATATTGGACGCTGATTTAGAGCATATACAGACTCCTGGATAACACTGTCCCATCCCTTCAAGGTATTACCACCTAACTGGCACTGTAATTGTATTTTCAGTAGGCCATTCCTTCGTTCTATCAACTCAGCTGCTTCTGAATGATGAGGAACATGGTAAGACCAGTGAATTCCATGAGCATAGGCCCATTGCTGCACTTCATTTGCTGTGAAATAAGTCCCTTGATCTGAAGCAATGCTGTGTGGGCTACCAGGATGATGGATAAGGCATTCTCTAAGTCCACAGATGGTAATTTTGGCAGAAGCATTGAGTACAGGGAAAGCAAATCCATATCCAGAATAAATATCTATTCCAGTAAGAACAAAACACTGTCCCTTCCATGATGGAAGTGGTCCAATGTAATCAATCTGCCACCAGGTTGCTGGCTGATCACACCAAGGAATGGTTTCATACCATGGACTCAGTGTTGGTCTCTGCTGCTGGCAGATTGGGCACTCAGCAGTAGTGGTAGCCAAATCAGCCTTAGTAAGTGCAAGTCTATGTTGCTGAGCCCATGCATAACCTCCATCCCTGCCACCATGGCCACTTTGTTCAAGAGCCCATTGAGCAATGACAGGAATAACTGGGGAAAAGGGATGGCTGGTTTCCACTGAACATTCATCCTATCCAACTGATTATTAAAGTCCTCCTCTGCCAAGGTCACCTTTTTGTGGGCATTCACATGAGACACACATATCTTTACTCTTTTAGTCATTCAGAGAGGTCTCCCCACATACCTCTTCACTGTACATCCTTGCCACCACTTTTCCAATCATGCTCCTTCCAAGTCCCAGACCATCTGGCTAGGCCTTTAGCCACAACCAGTGATTCCGTATACAATCATACATCTGGCCATTTCTTGTTCCAGGCAAAGTGAACAGCTATATGCATGGCTCAAAGTTCTGCCCATTGCGAGGATTTCCGTTCACCATTGTCCTTCAAGGAAGTCCTAGAAAGGGGCTGCAGTGTCACTGCTGTCCAATTTCAATTGGAGCCTGCATATCACACAGGACCATCTGTAAACCAGCATGGGTTTTCTCTTCCTCAGGCAATGACCCAGCAAGAACTGTTGGGTTAATCCCATCAAACTGAGGTGGAAGGGATAATGGTTTTATAATAATCACTTCAGATGGAAGGCATTCAACAGAATCTACAGGCTCCATATCCTCATCTTCCTGACTATCTAACCATATGTCTCCATTCCAGGTTTCAGGATCCCATTTTTTTCCCAATCAATGCCCTCACTTTAACTTCAGACACCATTCTAGGTTGGCAATTTAATTGGTATTGTAATTCAGCCACCATTACAATAAGACTCTGTATTTGGTTTTTGGCAATATCAGCTCTGTTACTAGAAGAAATAAGGCTTTCTTTCATAGCATAACTGGAAATATTCAGGTCTTTTATGTGGTGCTTGAGCTGTGACTCAGCAGCCCTGAACTCATCTCACTCTTTCATCACTTTGTCTAGAATAGGTAGGACCAACCAACCAGCTTCCTTATACTCTTCATGCTGACAAAATTGCAGAATAGTATCAAATACGTGATCACTAAGAGTCTCACTTCTCAAAAATACTTGATCTATTGGTGGTGCAATTTTCCATATTAATGTTGCCACCTCACACCATGGATTAGCAGGGCCCTCTTTGCTAATGGAAGCAGGGTCACCAGTGCCTTTACAATTAATCAAATTGAAGAACCAACACAGAATTAATGAGAACCAATTTAAGAGCCCAGCCTTATGATTTTGTCTCCCTAGAACCACCCTACTCTCAGTACCAAAATGTGTTAGGCTTGGTTCTCTAGAGAAGCAAAACCAGTAAACCTTTTACCTATAGTGAAAGATAAATTTATCTTAGGAAAATGGTTCACACATTTATAGAAGCTGGCAAGTTCCAAGTTCTTGGATCAAACGTCAAGCTGGAGAATTTTCCTGACTTACGCAGCTGCAAGGGCTGATGAGCTCAAGGTTGCCAGGCAGTATACTGGCTGTTGACTCCAAAGAATGACGAATCCAAGATCTCCAGGCTGAATGGTGGATTGTTTGCTTACAGACAGTTGTAGGCAGCACAACAGGATCCTGAGCCACAGAAGAGTGTCTCTTTCCCAAGATGTCCATAAATGTATTGGAAGCAGGCCACACGTCTAGGGAAAGTCTCTTTCAATGGATTGGCTACTCAAAACATATACATCTGATCCCATCATGGGGATAACCCACATCACAATTGCTTAAACCACACAGAGTTGTGATCCAGCCAAGTTGACACACAGCTCCAACTAGGACAATGTGTCTCGGTGATTTTCTTTTGAGGTCTACCATGTTTGGGGTTCATTGAATTTCTTGAATTGACATGTCATCTTTCATTATATTGGGGAAATTATTTCCAAACAAATCTTCAGTAATTTTGTCTGAAGATTTATTTGTCTCTTCCTGTTCTGGAATTCTGATTATATGTAGGTTATTCCTCTTGATGGTATCCCATATGAACATTAAGCTTTCTTCATTATGTTTAGATCTTTTTCCTGAACGACCCCTTAACAAAGTAGTATTGAGGTATTTGTCTTCAATCTTGTTAATTTTGTCTTTGATTGATTCGAGTCTACTCCTTTGCTCCTTCAATGTGTTATCTATTTCTGAAATCTTAGTATTAATCTTCTGGATTTCTAGTTGTTGTTTTTCTAGCTTTTCTAATTTTTTGTTTATTTTGTCAGTTTGTTTTTGTAGTGTTTTCATAAATGGTTCTGGAGGTTTTTTCCCTTTGTTTTCCTTAATTTTGTCAGTGTTTTCTTTGATCTTGTCAGTGTTTTCCTTGCTCTGTCTCTCAATCCACTGAAGGTACTTAAATATAATTGTTTTGAATTCCTTATCAGGGAGTTCCAATGCTGCTTCTTCCTCAGGAATGTTTCCTGGGTTGGTATCCTGGTCCCTTGTTTCTACTACTTTATCTTGCTTCTTTGTGTGGACTGGGATTGTCCATTGTCTCTGAGACATTGTAATGTTGTTGTACTTATGTTTAATCTGTGGTTGTATGTTGATGTGATTTGCCCAATTTCTTTTCCCCCTTTGTTTTGACATATCTGTGTGAGCATAGTACTGTGTTTCTCTATTTGCTAGTTGGTAGCACTTAGGCACTCACCACCTGTCTTCTGGTGGGTGTGATAGAGAATGAGACTGTGAAGAGATATCTGTTAGCTGTTCATAAAGAGCAATTGAAGGTGAGTTGAGCTGGTATTGACTGCCAGATATCATTCAGTTGGTGCAGAAGCAAATGGTGGCCCTCACTCAGCAGGTGGGGCTACAGAAAGTGCACATATCATTGGATTGTAAGGGAATGGTTGCTGTTTCCCACTCAGTTAGATAATAATAATAATAATAATAATAATAATAATAATTAAAAAAAAAGTCACCAAAAAAGTAAAAACAAGAGGAAAAAAAAAAAAAAAAAAACCACAAACTGCATAAATAAATTGGAACAATGGAACAATTGCAAATAAAATAAAATAAAATAATAAATGAGAAGGAAAGATTTAAAAATGTATTTTAAAAAGGCAGAAGAAAGATCATGAGAAAAATAGGGAAAAAAAAACCCTCATAGTATTTGGTGTGGGGGAATGAGAGAAAAGAGCATGAGTAAAAGAATAGTAGAGAAAAAATGGGGATACTGCAAAAGGAAAAATAAGGGATGGGAAGAGCAAAAAGAAGAAAGAAAAGAGGAAAAAAAAATATGGAAACCAGGAAATGGAAAGAAGGAAAAAAGAAAGAGAAAAAGGATCAGGGAAAGGAAAGAGGAAAAATAAAAAGGAAGAAAGAAGGGAGATAAAAGAATAATTTTTAAACAAACAAACAAAAACACAACTGTGGAGGGTGAGACAGGACACCCAGGCTTTGCCAGGGCACAAACTGAGATGACATTCCTCCTGGTCAAGAAGGTGGGTGGAGGTGGGGGATGACCACAGCTCTGTTCATCAAGAAGGTGTTCAGTATAAGATTAACAAGGGGAATATAGCACTTTTCTAGTCTTCAGCCTCCAGAGCTGTTGCCTATGCTGTCCTCAGAGCCTATTAGGTTGCTGTCCAGGTCAGAACTACTTGCATATGAAAGTGACCGTACCCTCTGGACAGCTGGCAGTCCACAGCTCTGTTTGTCTCCTTCTCTGTTTTCCTTTCTGATTGTCAGGCACCAGCGCAGTCCTTGCCCATGCAGTCCTTGGTGAGCACAGCCAATTCTTAGATCGCTGCAGATTGGGAATTTGCTTGCACATATTCAAAGTGCCTATGCCCTCAGGACAGCTGGCAGTCTGCAGCACCATTTGTCTCCTTGTTGACTGTCCTTCGGGTTCTTCTACTAGTTGGTATTTAATCCATTTCTTTATCCTTCCCTTTGAAGCTTGGGTTCCAGGATTGTCTTCTGCATCCATTTTAATTGGTTTCTCATTTTTTTGTTGCAGAGTGTCTGTGTAGGTTGTCTGCCTACTCTGCCATCTTGTCAGAAGTCCTGGTTATTGTTTTATTTTGAGACTGGGATCTGGCATCAGTAATATTTTTATTGTCCCCACGAGTGATTACAAAGTGCAGCATGGTTGAGAACCATTGCTTTAAAACAACACCACAGAGACAAATTTTCATAATATAACACGTGCAAGCACACATGTGCACTAACACACACCCTACATGCACTAAATTCATAGGAAGAAGCTATTATCCCCATTTTTTTCCTGTGTTTTTATGCACCTCTTTGAGCACATTTAGTGCTGCTCCTTCGAAATCTAGTAGGTGCATTAACTACCATTGCTCAGGGACAGTATTTTTCAAGGATCATCTTTTCCTATTTTTTCATTTGCCTTGTGATTTTTCAGTTGAAATTGGAATATTAACTATTATACTATGGTAACTCTGGAGATTAATTTTTCCCCTTCAGTAGGGTTTGCAACTCTTCTTCTTTATTATCATTGTTATTATTATATTCAATTGTTGAAAGTTGTAGCTCTCCACTTCAATACCAGATATCCTATCTTGGTGCACTTGCTGTGACTGCTCCATCACTAGTGTCCTTACTTGGAGGAACTGGTTGTCACTGTGTGCAGACTGTACTGCTCCAGCACTAGAGTCTCTGCTTTAAAGCATGTGGTGTGGCTGTTTTATCCTAAGCATTCTGATTGGTGATGTGAGTGTTATCCCCATTTTATAGACAAGGAAACTGAGGAGCAGAAGGTCTTGTGCCAAAAGTCACAAGAGAATGCATTACTGAGTCAGGATTTGAATCTAGATCTATCTGACTCCTAAATTCAAGTTCTTAACTTCTGTTAAGCTGCTCATGCTGTGGGGTAGAAAGATATGTAGTGTATTTTGAATTTTGACGAAGTCCAATTTATTAATTGTTTTCTTTTATGGACCATGTTTTTGGCTACATACTTCAGACATTGTCTAATTCAAAGTGATCCCACCATCATTTGCCAGACCACATTTTCTCCATCGAATTGTCTTGACCTCTTTGTTGAAAATCAATTGACCATAAATGAACTCTTAATTTGGTTTCATTGATCTATATATCTATCCTTATGCCAGTCCATGGTTACTAGTAGGTTTGTTGTTGTTATGTGCTGTCGAGTCAAACCCGACTCATAGTAGGTTTGTAGTAAGTTTTTAAATTGGGAAGTGTAAATCCTCCAACCTTTTCTTTTTCAAGGTTGTTTTCGCTATTCTGGGTTTTTTGCCTTTTCATGTAAATTTTAGGATCAGCTTGCTAAGTCCTGAAGCTAAAAAAAAAGCTTCCTGGGATTTTGATAGTAATTAAATTGCATCTATAGATCAATTTGAGGAGGATTGCCATCTTAATAGCATTGATCCTTCCAATCCATGAAAGTGGAATGTCTCTCCATTTATTTAAGAAGAATTGTAATTTGTGCATGAGAAAGCTAGACAATGAATAAAGAAGACCAAAGGAGAATTGATGTATTTGAATTATGGTGTTGGCAAAAATATTGAATATATCATAGACTAACAGAAGAAATACAGCCTGAATATTCTTTAGAAGTGAGGATAGCAAAACTTTATCTCACATACAGTTCTGGTTACCTAGTGCTACTCTGAAAGGAACACACCACAGATGGGATGGCTTGAACAAACAGGAGTTTATTCTCTTACAGTTTGGAGGCTTTAAGTCTGAGTTCAAAGTGCCAAGATCTAGGGGTTGAATGAAAGCCCTTCAACCTTGGGCTTCAGCCCTGCCTCCTGCTCCCAGCCCACTGACGCTAGAGGCTGGCTGCTGAGACTGACAAGCCCAAGGTTGACAAGTAAAAAGACACAGTCCTGATGTTACCAAACCACATGGCAGGCCATTAATTGAAGTCCATTAAAGGTCCCAAGGTCAGCAGAGCATGGCAGCCTGCTGAACAACAACTTGGCTACATATAGGGTTCAAGCATGCCATAAGCTAGAGACCATTCCCAAAGCTGTTGCTTATATACCACAAGCAGACCACATCCCTAAAGCAGCTACTCACCTGCTTGTGGTAGATCCCACCACGGAGTTGATGGCCAGTCTCAACATGGGGAATAACTACCACCAGTTGCCCAGCCACTCAACCAGGCCCAGCGAAGTTGACATACAACCTTAACTACCACACATACTTTGGACATGTTATCAGAAAGGATAATTTCCTGGAGAAGGACATCATGCTTGGTCAAGTAGACGGTCAATAAAAAAGAGGAAGACCCTCAATAAGATGAACTGACATAGTGCCTGCAACAATAGGCTCAAACATAGAAATGATTATGAGGACTGGGCAGTGTTTTGCTCTGTTGTACACAGAGTTGCTATGAATTGGAACTGACTTGACAGCACCTAACAACAAAATAATTCATGAGCAATTATTATACCCTGGCCCTTAACATAAATCATATACAATTTTCATTTTGCTGGTGTGCCATCTGGGCTTAGAGATGTTAGGATAATTGTCAAGAAACAGCTAGTGTTCTAGGATTCCAGCTGTGATTTGTCCAGCAGTTTCCACTTCATACTGCTTTCTCTTCTCACTCTAGCTGACAGCCTCCCAACTGATTTGAGTTTGAGGCATTTCATGGATGTAATCGATTGTTTCAAAAGAGTAAGAGAGAGAGAGAGAGAAAGATAAGACATTGATTTAAAAAAAAGGGGTGGGGGAAGGATTGAGTTTTCTGTAAAAACTAAACCAAACTCACTGCCATCAAGTCTATTCCAACCCCCTTTGGTTTCTGAGGCAGTAAATCTGAGTTATCTATCAAAAAACACTCACTACCATTGAATCAATTCTGACTTATAGTGACCCCTCCTTAGATTTCCAAGGAGGTATCTCTGCAGAATTAGATGCCCAGTCTTCCTTCTGAGGAATGGCTGGTTAGCAGTCAATGCCTTAGGCACTATGCCACCAGAGTTATCTATAGCAACATGGAAATATGTCCAAGATACAGAAATAGGTTGTGGTAGTTAAGTTTGTGTGTCAACTTGGCTAGACCTGGTTGAGTGTTTGGGCAGCTGAATGTAGTATTCTTCATGATAAGAATGGAAATCAACTCCATGGTAGCTGCTCTAGGGAGTTGGTCTGCTTTCTGTATATAAGGAGAAGCCTTGGGGAATGGTCAACAGTATATGGCATGCATGAACCCTGTATGTAGCCATGTTGTTGTTCAGCAGCCTGCCATGCTCTGCCAACCTTGGGACTTTCAAAGGACTTGAATTAATAGCCTGCTGTGTGGTTTGGTAACATTGGGACTGTGCCATTTTATTTATCGACCTTGGGCTTATTACCCTCTGCAGCCAGTAACTGCCTGAGTGAAGAGATGCCTCTACCTTCAATGGGCCAGGAGCAAGAGGCAGAGCTAAAGGCCAAGGTTGAGGGGCTTTCACACAGCCCCTGGAGCCTGGCACTTTGAACTTGGACTTAAATCCTACAAATTGTAAGAATAAACTCCTGTTTAAGGCCATCTCATTTGTGGTATATTCCTGTCAGATCAGCACTAGGTAACCAGAACAAAAGTGAATAAGAAAATTACAGAACTGTATTTATTCACTGAGCTATTTTTGTACAACTACAAGTATAGAGCAGGTCTGAAAGGAGACAGAAAATTTTTAACAGTTGTTCTCTCTGGGGAGGATGAAGGTAGTAGTGGGGCTGGTGTGAACTTTAACTTTTCATCTTACCCTGACCTCAATTGTCATTAGAATGTTTTACCATAAGCATAGAGCACCAATACTGAAAGTCATGTGGGTAAATCTGTCTGGAATATCAAGAAGGCAAGAACTCTGTCTCATTCATCTTTACTTTTCTAATGCCTAGTGTCATGTGTGGCACATAGTAGGTGCTCCATAAATATAGGGTGCATTAACTTCTAGTAAGAAGTTTTTCCAATGAAAAGAACTTCTAGAAGAGAGAGAGATGGGGAACAATTTTCCCCATATAGCTGATTACAGATCCCTGAATATAGGAAATTCCTTGGTTCCCCCTTCAAACTGTAGTGATTATAGAGTAATTCCCATCTCCCAAGTAGAATCACTGGTCCATGCTGTACCTTGCGTAGGGTGTGGGGGGGAGGTAGGAAGAGGCACACAGACCTTCACCCCCACACACATTAGGGACAAACCTATTCCTGCCACACCCCAATTCCCTCTGCTTGGCTGGGCTGGAGCTGGAGCTATAGCTGTTACACCTAAGATTAAGCTAAAAGTTGTCCTGCTGGAGTTTGCATACAACTTACCCCTTCTCCAGCACCACTTCACCCATGGCTGCTGTGGATTTTGCTGTAGTTCCTGTTTGCAGATGAAGGTACCATGCAAAAGTGAAAAAAAGGAAGCCATGCTTGTGAGGGTAAGAGTGGAGTGTGGGAAGGGTCATCCTGCCTTTTGCCCTCTGAGGATGGAGTCCTCTTGAACTTCATAGAAATACCTCAGCAGGACATCAAAACAAAAACGAAAAACTACTAGCTGCAATCAAATGACCTTGAACTCATTGTGACCTCATGTGTGAGAATAGAACTGTGCTGCACAGTGTTTTCGGTGGATGAATTTTTGCAAGGAGATCACCAAGCCTTTCTTCTAAGGTGCCTCCAGGTAAATTCAAACCTCCAATCTTTTGGCTAGCTACCAAAAGTGTTAACAGTTTGCAACAACCAGGGACTCCAGCAGGACAGTAAAAAAACAAAAACAACAACAAAAAAAAACTCACTGCCTTCGAGTTATCCCAATTCATAGCAACCCCTCCTTGGGTTTCCAAGGGAGTATCTCTTCAGAAGTAGATCACCCAAACTTCCTTCTGAGGAGTGGTTGGTGGGTTTTAACCATCAGCCTTCTGGTTAGCAAATGCCTTAGGCATTACACAACAGTAATACTCCCTAATGATGCTGGGGGATCACCAAAAACAAGGGAGTAAGGGAAGTCTTCACTCTGATTCCTCTTTCTTCCTTTTCCGTTGTTGCCCCACACCCTATTGAACCCTGCCCTGACCTTCATCTGGGCATTACTTCATCATGACAATGATTTGTTTCATTGTCAACTTCCCAAACTAGCCTGTGAGTGTTATGAAGGCAGGAACTTTGTTTCATTCATCTCGATATTCCTAATGCCTACTGTCATGCATGTTGTTGTTGTTGTTATGTGCCATTGAGTCAAACCCGACTCATAGCGACCCCTCCTTGGGTTTCTGAGGCAGTATCACTATGGAAGTAGGATTGCCCAACCTTCCTTCCGAGGAGTGGCTGGTGGGTTTGAACCGCCAGCCGTCTGGTTAGCAGGCAAGTGTCTTAACCACTATGCTACCAGAGCTCCCACTGTCATGCATAGTACATAGCAAATGCTCCATAAATATTGAATGTGTGGCTGAATGGACAGATTAAGCTAATGCAATAGAAGCTGACATATCTCCAACCAAAATAAATGTTCCTCCATCCCAAACTCTCTTCCACTGCTTATGTATGGTTCCACATGTCAGAGTGTGGGCAAGCAGAGGCAAGTCCAGTTGCACCTCTGTAATAAGACACATATGTGCACACAGAGGCACTCCCAGGGAGATGCCAAGTATCTGTCCTTCTGAGCCATCTTGTGGAAGTAGCAGACTGACCACAATTATTTTTCACTACTACCATAATCAACACCAAATACTGAACAAGCAAGTAGCTTCTCTATGTCACTCTATTGACTGGAGGGGCAGAAGTGTGGCAGAACAACCTGTTAGGATGTCAGTTTCCACCCAGTGATCTTGAGCCCTGCTTGTGACAAGGAAGCCACAGGACTGTGGTGGACAATGGTAAGTCTTATTCAAAAGTACTTGAATTTCTTTGACAAATTAGGGTGTCTATTTATAGCAGGAGGAGCTCTGGTAGCATAGTGGCTAAGACACTTGCCTGCTAACCAGAAGGCTGGCGTTTCAAACCCACCAGCCACTCCTCGGAAGGAAGGTTGGGCAATCCTACTTCTGTAGTGATACTGCCTCGGAAACCCAAGGAGGGGTCGCTATGAGTCGGGGCGGACTCGACGGCAGATAACAACAACAACAACAACATTTATAGCAGGAGTTCCTGCTGCAAATGTGAAAACAGTTAATGCACTCAGCTGCTAACCTGAAGGCTGGGAGTTCAAGTCCACACAGAGATATCTCAGAAGAAGGCCTAGTGATCTACTTCCAAGTATAAGCCAAAGAAGAACCTATAGATTATGACAGAATATTGTCTGACATGGTGTTGGAAGATGAGCTCCCTAGGTTAGAAGATACTCAGAATACACAATGGTTCCCATAATGAACTTGAACATACCAATAATTGTGAAGATGGCAGAAAATCAGGCACAAGGATGAGTCAACTTAACAGCAGATAACAGCACCAACATGAGTTCCTCTTACTCCCTTGGGTCAGCATCTCATACTCCAGCTCTAATAAGCACTGGCTAAGATTGGGAAATAAAACAGGAATCATATGCATATAACATGGCTATCCTGGGCAGCAGAAGTTGTGGATGGCAGTTTGGGAGAACTGCACAATCCACCATGTGGTTAGCAACCCTAACAGGACACTCTTTAAATCTTCTACCAGTGGTGGCCTTGGGGAGGCTAGTAATAGGCTTGAGCATTCACTGTAAATTAAGTTTAAAATAGTTAATTGAACTATACATTGGTTAGAATTGCTGGAATATTTGAATGCAAAGATTTAGCTGGCTATACTAATAGAATAGGTGAAAGTGCCACCCTATGGCCAATCATCTGCCACTGAAGGGCCATAATAGAAGAGGCCACTTTGACCTTGCATGGACTGATGATGGGTATGGGTGTCTGAGAAGACTTTTCCCCACCCTCTGTTTCCCCACCCCCACCCCACCCCCATATCAAGTCCAATGCAGAGGAGATCATCCCTTCACAACCCAGGCCCTCCACAGAAATGTTACTGTGCAGAGGCAGCATGCCTTCCCAGCCCCACCAAGAGCTGGTTTAGGGACCTGACTGTGATGACAAAGCCACTGTTGTGAGTACTATTGACTATGGTGCTCTCCTCATCACTATTTACAGGGAGTCACTAAATAGAAAACAAATAGGACTTAAGGTCCAGCCTGTATCCACTCAACACAGTGAGAGTTCACAGTGGTGCTGGGTAGGCTCCTAAATCATATCTACATTATCACTGAAGGAGCTTTAAAAAAAGAAAAAAGATACAGAAGACCTGAAATAAAGTTACAGCTGGCCCACGGAATTCGAGAACTTTTCTTGGTGACTAGAAAAGGCCTAGAGAAGATATAGACTGGCTCCTACCTAGTCATTGGGGGATTTATTTGCTTAGTGGATACCACGGCCCTAAGTCTAAACAGAAGGGTATGCTTATCTGCAAATGAGACTCTTTACCCAGAGTTAAGTCACTTTATGATATTTTAAGACAAATAATTTTATTTAATGAATATAAATATTTCACACTTTACCTCTTTCTAAAAAGAAATTAAGATAGCTGCCAACATTTTAAGAGAAGTTGATGTTTTATATGGTAGGGAGTCTGTGTTCCACAGCACTTCATCAAGAGGTTTTGTAATTGTTTTCACATTAGGTTCCTTGGACATGGCCTGGAAAGCAAAGTAGAAAATGAAAGAGCTTTAAGTAAAGCAACCTGTATCAGAAAGGACTTGGGGTGTCTGAAGTGGCTGGGAATACTGAATGTACTGTGGATTGTGAGAAGAAGAACAACAAAAAATCTGTCTTGGAGGAAATACAGTTGGAATTCTCCTTAGAAGTGAGGATGGGGTGGGAAGATGGCATCATACCTGTAGCCTACACATTTGTTCCCTCTAGCATCTTAAATCTTGAGAAACTAGATGTAGCAGGTAGAAGCAGGAATTCTGGAGTTGTAAACAACTGAACAAGAAAGTAAGTGTCACATTTACAGGAGATGGAGAAAAAAGAGCAGTTTAAACATCTGGGAAAAATAAACAAAACTGCCTGGCTGGCAAGGAGACAGAGAGGTGGAGAAGCAGAAAACTCATTAGCAATACAGGGGAGAGCCGCAGAATGAAGGAGGAGATAAAGGGGGGGAGGACACCATGGAACCCACAGAGACTTTGAGGACTCAGAATAGCCACACTGGGAGCTTCTGATGGTAACTTTGGGAGCTGAGCTGAGTAAATGGATAATCTTGCTGAGAAACAAAGCAGAAACCCCCTTGGCTCAGGCTGCTGAAGAGTTCAGATTGGTGAGGGAGAAAGGAGAAAACTTGCCACTTGGAGGTGGTCCTTGGAATGAACTCAGCAGAGGGCTTGGATTCAACTCTTCCATGACTGCTTTTTAGCACAAAGTAAGCCAGGGTACAGGGTTCCTGTGGCTTTCAGACCCAAGTGAAAAGTCTTGGCCCCCTAACCACTGGGATCTCTGTCAATTTTGAAGCCCGGATCTGTGACTGACAGCAAAACGTCATCATTGGCATCCCAAGCAGTCTCAAAACAAACCCCTGATCCCATGGAAACACAGAAAAAGGAGACTCAGTACAGGCACCTTTATTTATTTATTACTTTTTCTTTTTCTTTTTCCCCCTTCTTCCCTGCCTTATCTAATAGAAGAAGGACATTAAACCACCGCAAGACCTACTTGTCCCAACTCCAAATCCCATTCATGAGGAACAGAGAGACCTGCATCCACATCTCTAGCAGTGATTCCATCAACACACACACACACACACACACACACACACACACTGGTCAGCAACTCAGCTCATCTGAACTAATAACCAAAAACAAACAAACAAACAAAAACCACCCATTCCACCCTTGCAAAAATATTTAAACATAAAATCAAGGCAAAACAAATCAATCCATAACTAATAGTTAAAAACAACAACTTCAAAATGTCTAGGAAGCAACAGACAACCTCACATCAATAAGCAGGACAAAAAGCAGGACAATACAATACAATAGAAATAAAACCCCAAGCTAAACACTTCTCTAACATGGAAGAAGAACAGGCAATAGAATTATCTGAGAAGGAATTTAGAAGATATGTACATAGAACTCTACAACAGCTCAAGGAAATCACAAACAAAATCAAAGAGAACACAGATAGTACCCTGGAAGAACTCAGGAAAACCATTCAAGAACAAAATAACAAGATAAATAGACAATCAGAACTCATACAAAAACAGCAGTTAGGAATCCAGAATATGAACACTAAAATTACAGCATTACACAACACAGTGGAAAGACAAAAGAGTAAACTAGAACTGTGGAACAATGCATTTCCCAACTGGAAGATAAATCTCTTGACACCAGCCTGTATGAAGAAAAATCAGAACAAAGATTTAAGAAAAATGAAGAGAACCTAAGAGTTTTATGGGATGACATGGAAAAAAAAAAAAAAAAAACCCATACAATTCATTGGAATACCAGAACAAGAGGAGACCAAAAAAAAAAAAAAAAAAAAAATAGCCACTGAGAAAATTGTGGAAGACTTGCTAACAGAAAATTTCCCCCATTTCATGAATGAAGAAAAGATATCTGTCCAAGAAGCTCAATGAACCCCATACCGGATAGGTCCCCAGAGAAAGTTACTAAGACATATCATAATTGAACTCTCCAAAACCAAATACAAAAAAAGAATCTTGCAAGCAGCCAGGGAAAAAAGAAATGTCACGTAATGGACAAACAAGTGGACTCAGTTCTGATTACTCAGCAGGAACAATGCAGGCAAGAAGATAATGGGACAACATATATAAAACAGTAAAGGAAGAGAACTTCCAACCAAGAATTCTAAATCCAGCCAAAATTGTTCATCAAATATGAGGCTGAACTCAAGACATTCTCAAACAGAAATTAAAGAATTTTGTGAAAACCAGACTAACCCTACAAGAAATGCTCAAGGAAGTCCTTCCAATACAGAACCCACAACAGAGAACAACAAAATAAAATCAGGACTCATGACATCAACACCAAAACCAAATCAGAAATAGATGTTCAAAATAAGCTCATAAAAACATTTTACACAAAGAAACAAGGGAGTCAATCTGCAGATGCCAGCAGCAAAGCAAATAGAGGGAATAAAATTTCTAAGTACAAAACTTCCAAATGGAGAGGAATAAGACAGGACAATGTCTTTACAGAAGTGACAGTACCAAAATTAAAGAGAAAAGAATTCACTTCAGGGTAACCACAAAGAAAATTAACAATTCCCCTCGGCAAACCCAGAAAGAAGGAAAACATATGGGCTTAGTAAGCACAAAACCAACAATAAAGAAGAAAAGAGAAGAAACACTTGATAACAAAATTACTTCAGCACAGAAGAATAGTTGGAACAAGGAAATCGCCAACAACACACACACACACACAAAAAAAAAAAAAACTATAGAATGACAGCAATAAATTCATACCTATCATTGATTACACTCAATATGAGTGGGCTAAATGCACCAATCAAGAGAAAGAGAGTGGAAGATTGAATAAGAAAAGAAGACCCACCGATTTGCTGCCTACAAGAGACCCACCTTAGACACAATGATAAAAACAACTTAAAAATTAAGAAGTGAAAAAAATATATACCCAGCTAATGGTAAACAAAAAAGAGCAGGAGTGACAATATTAATTTCTGATAAAATAGACTTTAAAGTGAAAAATAGCATAAGGGACAAAGAAGAACACTATATGATGCTAAAAGAGTCAATTGACCAAGAACACATTACCATAATAAATATCTATGCACCTAATGAGAGTGCTCCAAAATACATGAAGCAAAAAAAAAAAAAAAACCTGAATTGAAAGGAAAAGCAGACAATTTTACAATAGTAATAGTAGACTCTGGTAGCGTAGTGCCTAAGGCACTGGACTGCTAATCACAGGGCTGGCGGTTCAAACCCACCAGTAACTCCTTGGAAGGAAGATGGGGCAATCTACTTCCGTAGTGATACTGCCTCGGAAACCCAAGGAGGGGTAGCTATGAGTTGGGTCTGACTCGGCAGCACATAACAACAACAGTAGCAGACTTTAACATACCACTTTCAAGGAAGGACAGAGCAACTAGGGAAAAAAAGTCAACAAAGATACAGAAGAACTCAACAATTCAATCAACCAACTTGACCTCCTAGACACATTCAGAGCACTCCACCCAACAAAAAGACAATTCAAATTCTTCTCCAGTGCTCATGGATCATTCTCCAGAATAGATCATATGTTAAAGCATAAAACAAGCCTTAACAAACTCAAAAACATTTAAATACTGCACATCTTCTCAGACCACAATGCTATAAAGTTAGAAACCAATAATAGAGATATCAAAGAAAAAATATCAAGTGTGCTGAAGTTGAATAATACACTGCTCAAAAACTACTGGGTAACAGAAGAAATAAAGTGTGAAATTAAAAAATTCTTAGAAACTAATGAGAATGAAGGTACATCTTACCAAAACCTATGGGACACAGTGAAAGTAGTACTCACTCAGGTCAATTTATAGCAATAAATGCACACATCAAAAAAGAGGAAAGAAACAAAAATCAAGACTCTAACTCAACAACTACAACAATTAGAAAAAGAACAACAAAAGAAACCTACAGTATCCAGAAATAAGGAAATAATAAAGATCAGAAAGATCAGCAGAAAGAAATGAAACAGAAAACAAACAAAAAAGAAAGAGAAAACCAACATAACAAGAAGCTAGTTCTTTGAAAAGATTAACAAAATTGACAAAACACTTGCACATCTAATGAAAGAAAGAAAGAGAAGATGCAAATAACAAGAATAAATGAAAAGGGTGACATCACAACAGAACCAATTGAAATAAAAAAAGATATTGACAGAATATTATGAAGAACTGTACTCCAACAGATTTGAGAACCTAAAGGAGATTGAGAAGTTTCTAGAAACATAAGACTTACCTAAACTATCCCAGTCAGAGATAGACTACTTCAACAAATCCATAACAAAAGAAGAAATTGAGCAGGTCATAAAAAAATCTTCACACAAGAAAAAGCCCTGGCCCCGATGGCTCCACTGGAGATTTTACCAAAGAGTTGATACCTATTCTATTCAAACTATTCCAGAACAAAGATGGAATACTTCCAAACATACCAAAACCAGGGAAAGACACCACTAAAAAGGAAAACTACAGACCTCTATCCCTCATGAATATAGATGCAAAAATCTTCAACAAAATCCTAGTGAACAGAATCCAACAACATATAAAAAATAATAATAATACATCCAGAGCAAGTGGGGCTCATACCTGGTATGCAAGTATGGTTCAACATCAGCAAAACAATCAATGTAATCCACCACATAAATAAAACAAAAGAACCATATGATCATATCAGTTGACACAGAAAAAGCATTAGATAAAATCCAATACCCGTTCCTGTTCAGAACTCTCAGCAAAATAGGGATAGAAAGGAGGGAAATTCCTCAACATAATAAAGGGCATAGATGCAAAGCCAACAGTCAACATTATTGTTAACAGAGAAATATTCAAAGTATTCCCCTCGAGAATGAGAACCAGACAAGGATGCTCTATCACCACTTTTATTCAATATTGTATTGGAAGTCCTAACCAGGGTAAGAAGTCAAGAAAGAGAAGTAAAAGACATCCAAATTGGCAAAGAGGAAGTAAAACTATCTCTATTTGAGGATGACATGATCCTATATATAGAAAATCCAAGACTCGGCAAAAAAAAAATTTACTGGAATTAATAGAAAGGTTCAGCAAAGTGGCAGGATACAAAGTCAACATACACACATCAGTTGGATTCCCATACATCAACAAAAAGCCCTCTGAAAAGGAGATAAGGAAAACATTATACCATTTACAATAACTACCAAAAAGATAAAATATCTAGGAATAAATCTTACCAGAGACACAAAAAACCTATACAAAGAAAACTATAAAACACTACTACAAGACGTTACAAGGGATCTACCTAAATGGAAGAACCTACCTTGTTCATGGATAGGAAGACTGAACTTTGTGAGAATGTCAATATTACACAAAGCAATCTACATGTTCAATGAAATCCCAATCCAGTTACCATCAGCATTTTTTAAGGACATGGATAAACCAATTACTAATTCCATATGGAAAGGAAAGAGACCTTGAATAAGCAAACCAATGCTGAAGAAGAAAAACAAAGTAGGAGGTGTCACACTCCCAGATCTCAAAACCTACTGTACAGTGATAGAGAGAGAGAGACCAACGGAACAAAATTGAAAACCCAGAAATAGACCCACCCATCTATGGACAGCTGATCTTTGACAAAGAAGCAAAACTCATTAAATGGGGGGGGGGGTAGAGACAGCCTCCTTAACATATGATGCTGGCAAAACTGGATATACACTTGCAGAAAAATGAAACAAGACCCGTACCTTACCCCATACACAAAAACAAACTCAAGCTGGATCAAAGACTTAAATGTAAAACCCAAAACTATAAAATTCATCAAAGATAAAATAGCAAAAAATCTAAGGGCTCTAATTTATGGCATAAATAAGACTATCAAGCATAACCCAAAATGCACAGGCAGTGGAAGAGAAGCTAGATGACTAGGACCTTTTAAAAATTAAATTCTATGCACATCAAAAGACATCCCCAAAAGGATAAAAAGAGAAACTACAGATTGGGAGAAAATATTTGCCTATGACATATCTGACAAAGGACTTATCTCCAAAATATATTGAAAACTTCAACAACTCAATACCAAAAAGACAAATAACCCAATTCAAAACTAGGCGTGGGTCATGGAGAGACACTTCCTCAAAGAGGATATACAGGTAGCCAACAAACAGGTGAGGAAATGCTCATGATCATTAGCCAATAGAGAGATACAAATCAAAACAACAATCACCCCAGCAATAATAGCAAAGTTCAACGAGATAGAAAATAACAAAATGCTAGTGTGGTTGTGGAGAGATTAGCACTCTCATACACTGCTGGTGGGACTGTAAGATGGTACAACCATTGTGGCAAATGGTATGGCATTTTCTTAAAAAAACTAAAATAGAAACACTATTTCAACCAGCAATTCCATTACAAGGAATATATCCTAAAGATATGAGAGACAGGACATGAACAGACATATGCACACCCAAGTACATGACAGCACAATTCACAATAGCAAAGAGATGCTAACAACATAAATGTTCATGAGCAGATGAATGGGTAACCAAATTATGGTACTTAGGAGCTCTGGTAGCATAGTGCCTAAGGCATATGACTGTTAACCAGAAGGCTGACGGTTCAAACCCACCAGCCACTCCTCAGAAGGAAGGTTGGGCAATCTACTTCCGTAGTGATACCACCTAGGAAACCCAAGGAAAAGTCTCTATGAGTCAGGTTCAACTCGGTGGCAGTGATTTTGGTTTGTTCTTTCACACAATGTAATACTACGCTACATTAAAGAATAATGAAGAATATGCAAATCATCTCACAACGTGGTCTAATCTGTAGGACATTATGCTGAGTGAAATAAATCAATTGCAGAAGGTCAAATATTGTATGAGCCCACTACTGTAAAAAGTCAAGAAAGGGTTTGCTTAGGGAAGGCAACTCACTTTGTAGATTACCTGGGATGGGAAGGAAGGAAGGGAAAACTTCAGACTATTTGGGAGCCACATGCTGATTTGGGTAAGGGAGGGAACAGAACAGAAAGAGTCTGTGACCAGCATGATAACATTGGGGAAAGGGAGGACACCAAAACGTGCACATAAGATATAGACAATAGAGGCAAATATTAGTATATGTCAATACTGCTTTACCACTAACATCAAACACCAGGCTACAGATAAATGCATGGACAACTGAGAAGATCAGGTAGGGGCTGGCAAACAAGAATGTACCCTAGACCAATGATAGATTTAGCTGAAGATAATCTTGCATAGATACTAATCATACAAAATAACCACAATCAGCACAGAAGCAATAGAAGACAGAGTTGGAGTAATTCCTCAGAGAGAGCCAAACACCTTGGGAGAGAGAACCACCAGGCTTGCCAACTCAGGATCATGGTAATGAGGGACACCGGGCTCAACTGGCACAACAAAGTACATAAAAATCTTGTTCCACAACCTATTTTGTTGAGTAGTGACTGGGGTCTTAAAAGCTTTCAAGCAATGTTTATATATTGGAGGACATTTTCTTTGTTGGTTACCAGGGGTGGGAGGGAAGGGGAGGGAATGCTGTTAGATAGATAGAGATA
>NW_006922445.1:579977-586682 GCF_000298275.1 Orycteropus afer afer
AGGACATTTGGAAACAATCAGTCTATGGATATGATGGACCTCAAGACCAGAAGAACTAGGTAGTGTTTGGCTACCAATGCCAACTACTCAGGAAGGGATCAAAACTGGAGATCCTGAACAGAGTGGGAAGAGTAATGTGGAATAAAACACAAAAACACAATAATGACCAGAATTACTGGTCGGATGCAATCTGGCAGGGCCCCTGCCCTCTGGGCAGTGATGGTTCGGTGATAGGATTCTTGCCTTCCACTGAACCTGGGGACTGGGGTTCAATTCCTAGCCAGTAAACTTACTGTGCACCCACCACCCATCTGTCAGTGGAGGCCTGTGTATCACTATGAAGTTAAACAAGTTTCAAGTGGAGCTTCTAGACTAAGGACTAATAATTTACTTTGAAAAACTAGTCACTGAATGGATAACAATATGGATTTTAATAGTCCAGTCTGCTACTGATCATGAAGATGTCCCAGGACCAGTCAGTTTGTGATGTGCATGAGCTTATGAATGCAGACTAGGCAGCAATTAACAGCACAAGCAACACAGGATCTGGGGTCAAGAGACACAGGTTCAAATTCTTACCTCTCTGCCACTGCATTACTTGGTCTTTGGAATCTCAGTTTCCTTTTCCACAAATGGAAACCACAATCTTGATGGATTTTCCCATGCGAAAACAGCTGGTAGAGTGGCTGGCCTATGACATACCGTCAATAAATGTCCCTTTACCAAACTCATACACAAGGTTATCTTGGAAAGGAGCTGAGAGGCCACTATTTTCTACAAACTGCTTTAATTGAGGTTTTATCTGAACTGACCTTCTGTCTGGGAGCTGCTCACAGTAACCATTGTCTGGCTCTAGAGGACAGTACTAACATACCTACTCAAAACTGAAGATAATACAAATTTACCAGACATAGAGTCCAGCACTTTCAAAAGAATGAAGTGAACGGTGTGGAAACAGAATTTGTGCTGAGCGCATGCTGGCAATCACTATATCCTGAGTCAGGGAATCACCAGAAGATCCCTTGAAAAGAAGAGGCAGAGCTCAGGTGAACAGGAAGGATTTGGCTGAAAACAGTTCATTCTCAGCTGGCCATGGGAGGCATGGAGTCTCCAGGCTGGACATGTTGCAATGAAATGTTGTGCAAGGCACACCATGTAACATTATGCAAAACATTTCCCCAAAACAGAAAGCTACAACAGACTTCTCTCCAAAAAGCAAATAGAAATTTTCCTCAACCTAGTTTCACTTAGAGTGAAACTCCAGTCCACAAAACTCCTCTGGTGCACTCCTGACACCACCAAATTGGCCTTGCAATCAAGGGAACTACAACTTCAACTGAGTCCAGATTAACAGGGAATTTCAAATGCTTGCCACCATCTTCAGCCACTTGAGTGCCCTTTCTGCACTCAACACACATAAAAATGTTTGTAAGCAAGCAGCATCCAAAGTTGCAAAAGAATCTATTATAAGGTCACAGTCAGATTTTCTATTTATGATATATATTTCTTTTTGCCTCCACTTCTTGTTGTTGTTGTTAGGTGCCACTGAGTCAGCTCCAATTCATAGCAATGCTATGTACAACAGAATGATACACTGCTCAGTTCAATGCTAGCCTCATGATCCTTGTTACCCTTCAGCCCATGATTGCAGCCACTGTGTCAATCCATCTCATTGAGGGCCTTCCCCTTTTGTTCTGACCCTCCATTTTACCAAGCATGATATCTTTCCCCAGAGAATAGTCCCTTTTGACAATATGACCAAAGTGAATCAGATGAAGTCTGGCCATTCTCGCTTCCAAGGAGCATTCCGGCTGTACTTCTTCCAGGACAGATTTGTTAGTTCTTTTGGCAGTCCATGGTACTTTCAGTATTCTTTGCCAACACCACAACTCAAAAGCATAAACTCTTCTTCTGTCTTCCTTATTCATTAACCATCTTTCACATCCATATGAGGCAATTGAGAATACCATGGCTTAGGTTAGGCACATTTTAGTCTTCAGTGACGTCTTGGCTCTCAGCATGTTAAAGAAGTCTTTTGCAGCAGATTTGCCCAGTGCAATACATCATCGGATATCTTGACTGCTGCTTCCTTTGGTGTTGATTGTGGATCCAAGCAATATGAAATTTTTGACAACTTCAATCTTTTCCCAATTTATCATGATGCAGCTTATTGGTTCAGTTGTGAGGATTTTCATTTTCTTTATGTTGAAGGGTAATTCATACCGCATCAGTAAGTGCGTCAAGTCATCTTCACTATCAGCAAGCAAAATTGTGTCCTTTGCATATTGCAGGTTGTTAATGAGTCTTCCTCCAATCCTGATGTCACATTACTCTTCATATATCCCAGTTTCTGGGATCATTTGCTCAGTATACACATTAAATAAGTATCGTGAAAGATTCAATCCTGACGCACTCCCGTCCTCATTTTAAACCGAGCACTATCCCCTTGTTCTGTTCAAATGACAGCCTATGTACAGGTTCTTCATGAGCACAATTAAGTGTTCTGAAATTCCCATTCTTCTCAATGTTATCCATAATTTGTTATGATGTACAAACTCAAATGCTTTTGCATAGTCAATAAAACATAAGTAAAGATCTTTCTGGTATTCTTTGCTTTCAGCCAAGATCCATCTGACTTCAGCAATGATATTCCTCATTTCTTGTCCTCTTCTAATCCAGCTTGCATTTTTGGAAGTTCTCTGTCAATATACTGCTGCAACTGTTTTTCAATTATCTTCAGCAAGATTTTACTTACATGTGATATTAATGGTATTGTTGGAATACTTCCACCTTCTGTTAGATCACCTTTCTTTGGAATGGGCACAAATATGAGTCTCTTCTAGTCAGTTGGCCAGGTAGCTGTCTTCCAAATTTCTTGGCATAGATGAGTCAGTGCCTCGAGCACAGCATTGGGTGTTTTGAAATATCTCAATGGGCATTCTGTCCATCCCTGGAGCCTTGTTCTTCACAATTCTTTCAGTGCAGCTTAGACTTCTTCCTTCAATGTCATTGGTTCTTAATTATATGCCACCTCTTGAAATAGATAGACATTGACCAATTCTTTTTGGTACAGGGGCTTTGTGTATTCCTTCCATCTTCTTTTGATGTTTCCTCCATAATTTAATATTTTTCCCATAGAATCTTCCCATAATACAAGTCAAGGCTTGATCTTTTTCTTCAGTTCTTTCAGCTTGAGAAATGCTGAATGTGTTCTTCCCTTTTGGTTTTCTAACTTCAGGTCTTTGCATATTTCATTATAATAATTGACTTTGTCTTCTCAAGCTGCTCTTTGAAATCTTCTGTTCAGCTCCTTTATCTTGTCATTTCTTCCATTTGCTTTAGCTACTCTCCAATTAAGAGCAAGTTTCAGAATCTCATCTGACATGCATTTTGGTCTTTTCTTCCTTTCCAATCTTTTTAATGACCTCTTGCTTTCTTCATGTTTGATTATCTTGATGTCATTCCACAATTCCTCTGGTTTTTGGTCTTCGGACAGTCTCTAAGTTCAGGTGGGATAAAATCAAGGTCATATTTTGGCTCTTGTGGACTTTTAAAATTGTCTTAAGCTTCAACTTGGACTTGCATATGAGCAATAGCTGGTCTGTTCCACACTTAGCTCCTGGCCTTGTTTTGGCTGAAGATATTGACCTTCTCCAAGATCTCCTTCCACAGACGTAGTCGATCTGATTCCTGTGTATCCTATCTGGTGAGGTCTACATGTATAGTACCAGTTTATGTTGTTGAAGAAAGGTATTTGCAATGAATAAGTCATTGGTCTTGCAAAATTCTATCATGTGACCTCCAGTGTTATTTCTCTCACCAAAGCCATATTTTCCAACTACTGGTGATTCTTTGTTTCCATCTTTCTCATTCTAATCACCAGCAATAATCAATACATCTTGATTGCATGTTTGGTTGATTTCAGACTACGGAAGTCGGTGAAAATCTCCAATTTCCTGTCTTTAGCTTTGGTGGTTGGTGCATAAATTTGAATAATAGTAGTATAAACTGGTCTTCCTTGTAAGCATATGGATATTATCCTATTTCTGACAGGATAGATCTCAAAACATTCTTTGTGAGGATGAATGCCACACCATTCCTCTTCAATTTTTCATTGCTGACATAGTAGATCATATGTTTGTCTGACTCAAGATGGCCAAAACCAGTCCATTTTAGCTCACTAATGCCTAGGATATCAGTTCCATTTCATTTCTGACATCTTCCAATTTTCCTAGATTCGTACTTTGGACATTTATATTGGACAATATATTGTACATTATATTGGACAAATATTATATTTGGACATAATATTTCGATTATTAATGGATGTTTGCAGCTGTTTCTTCCCATTTTGAGTCATGCCATGACAGCAAATGGAGGTCTTGAAAGCTTTACTCCACCCACATCATTAAGGTCAACTCTACTTTGAGGAGGCAGCTCTTTCCCAGTGGTATTGTGAGTGCCTTCCGAGCTGAAGGGTTCCTCTCCCAGCACTATATCAGACAGTGTTTCAGGGCTATTCATAAAGTTTCCGCATAATATATCAGGCAGTGTTTCACTGCTGCTCATAATGATTTCACTGGTCAATACCTTGAGAAGTGGATGGCCCCTTCCTTCTTCCCCATCTGTCTTAGTCTGGAAGTGCTGCTGAAACCTGCTCACCGTGGGTAACTCTGCTGGTATTTTAAATACTGGTGGCATAGCCTCCAGCCTCACAGCAGCACACAAGCCATCACAGTATGATAAACTTTCAGACACTAGATTTACCTCCAGTAGATTTCCTTTTTATAACCCTCACCTCTGAGATGATCCATTCTCATGCCTCCCTTCCTTTGTGCTTTTTTCTTGTCCGCCCTCTGCCAGATTCCCTGTCCCTACCTCCTTAACCTTCCCTTGCCCTCTTTCTGCAGCTTCAGAGCATAAGCATGAGTCTGTGATGGCCCATGTGGGATTGTAGAGAGAGTACATGGAGACAAGCCCCCCTAGTCAGACCCTTATTCTGCTCATTTCCAGTTATGAGTCCTTTGACAAGTTACTTAACCTCCCTGGGCCTCATTTTCCTCATAGAAAATACTTTTATTTGTTTATTTTTGTTTTCTTTTAATGCAGTCATTTTCATTTCTTTGAGGGAAATTTGACTAAAAAGTGCATACACGTATATAGATCCATGGTAGTTTGGGTGAGTTTGCAGAGTAAATTAATTTTCCATTCAATAGTTCACACACATTTTGTTTCATGACACTGATACCAATCTTCACAGTGTAACAGTTCTTTTTGCACTTCCTCCCTGTGGTAACACTTTCCCTATGTCCTTCTTTCCTGTGCAGTCTTGCCCTCTGAGCTACCTCCTTGCACAAATGCTGCCCTTCAGATTTCCCATGGTTGATTCCTCTAAGGAATGTACCTACATGGTATAATTGTTCATCTCGTAGGACTAATGTTTGTCTGGAAGTTGAGCCATGAGAGTGAGTTCAATTCTAGGCCCAAAGAGTGACTAGGGGCCACAGACTCAAGGGTTTCACCAGCCTGTATCAGATCAGTCTTCCTTATGATATTGAGCTTAGCCTTCTTTATGATATTGAGTTTTGTTCTATATTTTTCTTGCACTCTATCCAGGATCTCCTATTTGATACCTTTCCAAGTGGTTGGCAGTGGTAACTGGGCACTATCTACTTCTTCTAGTCTCAGGACCATGAAGGCTGAGGTTCCCATGGTACAATTGTCCCTTGGACAAATTGTTTCCATGTGTCTTTGATTTTCTTCACTTTTAATTTTCTTCACTCTCCTTTGCTCTGGAGTAGGAGAGACCAGTTGTTGCAACTTAGATAGCCACTCCCAAACTTTTTTTTTTTTTTTTTTTTTTTGCAGTTCCCCATTAATGCATCCATTTATTCATTTGATAATATTTTGGGCACATACTATGTATTATTCTAGATACTGATTGTCTTAGTCTGGGTTCTCTAGAGGATAAAAATCAATGAGGCAGATACAAATACATATATAGAGATATTTACTTCAAGGAAATCACTCACACATTTGTTAGCGATGACAAGTCCTAAATCCATGGGTTAGGTGACAGGCTGAAGACCTCTGCTGGCTCATATGGTTGCAGGGGTTGGTGAATCCAAAATCTACAGCTGAGATGGCAGGCTAAAGGCTTCTGCAGGTTTACATGCTGTGAAGCAGAGGTCAGGGACAAGTAAAGGAGTGAGCTTTGCCACAATGTCCATTTATATACTGGAGGCAGGCCATGCCCCTAAGAAAACTCCCCTTTCAACTAATGCTGCTCAGATCACAAAATAGAAGATGATTACATAGTGTCTGACAAACCACTGAGATTCATAGCCTAGCCAAATAGACACACAATAATAGCCATTATACTGGTTATATAATAGAAAAGAAGATAAATTCCCTGCCTCATGGTGCTTATATTTTAATGCTAGGTATCTTAACCTTGGCACTATTTTTTTTTTTTTTTAATTGTGATTTGGGTGGATTTACAGAGCAAATTCACTTTCCATACAGCAGTTCACATATACTTTGTCTCATGTCATTGACCACAATTTACCACAATGCAACCGCTCCCCTCTCACTTCCTCCCCATAGTTACCTCTTCCCAGTGTCCATCCCTCCATACTCTCCTGCCCCCTGAGCTGTATCCCTGTGCATAAGCAGCCCTTCCTTCTCCCATGATTGTTCTCTCCA
>NW_006922445.1:587862-592344 GCF_000298275.1 Orycteropus afer afer
TTTGGCTATTGTAAATAGTGCTACAATGAACATGAGCATGCATATATCTGTTCTTGTCATGGCTCTCACTTCTTTAGGGTATATACCTAGTAATGGGATGTCTGGGTCAAATGGTATTTCTAATTCCAACTTTTGAAGGACTCGCCATACTGCTTTCCACTCCCAAACTTTTAAGGCCTCAGTTGCTACTCACCAAAGTAGGATGTAGAACAATGTTTTTATGTATTATATTATACTAATTGAGTTTGATGCATCCTGCAATCATGGTCCTGAACCTGTGGGCCCAGCAACTCACTCCCTCAAGGTGTTTGGCTGTGGCTAAGAAGTTATCATATCTTTGCTTCTAGTTAGCACTATTATATATATGGACATTCTTATAGCACATACAAATATGTATGTAGAAATATTGTCTACCAAACTCATGTATTCTCTTTTGACTACCCATACCTGATCATTTAGCTTCTCTACCATTGTATCCACCTATAGATTAATGTTTGTTATTACTGATAATGGAATATTGTGTATGTAGAAATGTTTACCTTAATAAGTAAGTATTTCCAGGTAATACCTGTAAAACTATTACCAGTGCCTTCTGACCTGATGGGCTCATCTACTGGCACTGTACTGGACAATGTATCTCTGCAAGTCTTCCTTTCCTTAGTGTTACTGTGTTGGTCAGTCACTTTTGGTATAATGTCTTTCCCTTCACCCAAATCAGTATGTGTCTCTTCTGATCTAGCAATTTCCCCTCCCATTCCTGGTAACCAGCAGTTTTGTTCCATGTGTAAATTTTTCACTGACCTTTTAAATAGTGGATTCATACATTTGCTCTGGTGGCATAGTCCCTAGGGCATTTGACTTCTAACCAGAAAGCTGGCACTTCAAACCCACCAGCCACTCCTCAGAAGGAAGATCGGGCAATCTACTTCTGTAGAGATACTGCCTCAGAAACCCAAGGAGGGGTCGCTATGAGTCAAATTGACTTGACACCAGTGAGTTTGGTTTTTGGATGATTGACATTTCATTCAGCACAACGTGCTCCAAGTCCATCCACATTACGAAGCATTTCATGGATTCTTCATTATACTTTAGTGTTGCATAGTATTCCATTGGGAGCTCTGGTAGCATAGTGCCTAAGGCACTTGACTGCTAACCAGAAGGCAGGCGGTTCAAACCCACCAACCACTCCTCAGAAGGAAGATGGGGCAATCTGCTTCCGTAGTGATACTGCCTCAGAAACCCAAGGAGGGGTCGCTATGAGTCGGGTCTGACTCGACGGCACATAACAACAACAAGTATTCCATTATCTGTATGGAATTTGTTATCCATTCATTTAGGTTGTTTCCATCTCTGCTATTGTGACTAGTGCTATGATGATCATGAATGTGCATATATCTACCCATGTCCCAGCTCTCACTTCTTTATGATACATATCCAGTAGTGGGATTGTTGGATCAAATGATATTTGTATTATCAACGTTTTAAGGAAGCACCATACCATTTTCCACAGTGGTTGTACAATTTTATAGTCCCAGCAGCAGTGTAGGAAAATTCCAATCTCTCCACACCCTCACCAGCATTTATTTTTTTATCTTGTTGAATTTTGCTGTTGTTGCTGGGGTGAGATGAGATCTCATTGTTGTTTTGATTTGCATCTCTCTAATAGCTAATGATCATGAACATTTCTTCAAGTGTTTGACGGTTGCCTGAATATCTTCTTTGGTGAAGTGTCTGTTCATGTCTCCTTCCCATTTTTACATTGATTGTCTTTTTGATGTTGAGGTGTTGGAGTTTTCTATAAACTTTAGAAACAAGATCCTTGTCTGATTTGTCATTGCAAAAAGGGCATGGGGGCAACATCTTCTGACCTCTCTAACTTCATGAGTGGGAGAGAGAACCACCATCAACAGGCCAAGACACGCCACCAACCTTCAGCCTTTTTGCCAGTTCTGACACCAGCCATGCCTCCCACAGCACTCACTCCTTCTCTGCTGGGTTTTATAATTTTTTGCAGTGACCACACAGAACTCACAGACAGTACTCACAGTTATGGGGTTTATTAGAGAAGTAGCAGGCTACAATTCAGGTTCAGGAGCATGCTCAGGATACAATTCTTCTCAGTTGTTCATCTCACTTGGTCATCTCAGCTGGGTATATCAGCCAAGAGGTTCAGCACAGGGATCTCAGGTCCAAGGATGCACTCCACTCCACCTCCAGCTCTTCTCTCCTGATGGCATTGAGATCCCTCCTTCCGCCTCTAGGAGGGCTCACTTTAAGCCTGGCAGAATGACAAAACTGATTTCAACATTAGAGTTCCATGCACCTTATTTGCATGGTTCCACCTCCATAACCATGCCATGTACTTTATTTACATTCTTAGCAAGCTATCCAATCCATTTGGTGGGCCACAAGAATATCACATTTGCATAGTTCCACCCACTCATCTGGTGGGCCCCACACAGACCATGGCTAAAAGAGCCATACCAAATAATTCGCTGTACCACAGTCATTGCCAAATATTTTTTACCAGTCTGTAAGGAGATTCTTTATCCACTCTTTTGGGGAAGTCTTCTGATGCACATAAGAATTTAACTTTCTGAAGATCCCACACATCTAGTTTATCTTCTGCTGTTTGTGCATTTTCAGCTATGTTTTATAGTGCATTTATGCCATATAGTAGGGCCCCTTGGTATTTCTTTGATGAACTTTATGCTTTTAGGGCTTGCATTTAATTCTTGGATCCCTTTTGAGTTAGTTTTGGTGTATGGTGTGAGGAATAGATCTTGTTTCATTTTTCTTCAAATACATATCCAGTTTTGCCAGTACCATTTGATAAAAAGTCAGTCCCATGGGTTTTGACACTTTGTCAAAGATCTACTGATCATAGGTGGATCGATCTATTTCTGGGTTCTCAATTCTGTTCACTGGTCTATGTGTCTGTCATTGTACCAGGCTGTTTTGACTACTGGGGCTGTATAGTAGGTTTTGAGATTGGGAAGTATGAGACATTCTACTTTGTTCTTGCTCTTCAATAGCACTGTGATTTTCTGAGATCTCTTTCCTTTCCATATAAAATTAGTGATTGGTTTCTCTGTGTCCTTAAAGAATGCAACCTAGCTTGGCTAGGCTAGAGAGCTTGGGATTGCATTGCATCTATAGATTTTAGGTAATACTAACATTTTCACAATGTTCAGTCTTCCTATCCATGAGCATTGTATGTTCTTACATTTATGTATATCTGTTATAGTTTCTTGCAGTAGTGTTTTGTAGTTTTCTTTGTATAGGGCTTTTATGTTCATTTTATGATTTATTCCCAAGTATTTTAACTTTTTGGTAACTATTGTAAATGCTATTGGTTTCTTTATTTCCTTATCAGAGATATCTGTTGGTGTAGAGGAATCCAACTGATTTTTGTAGGTTGATCTTGTATCCTGCCACTATGTTAAATCTTCCAATAAGTTTCAGTCATTTTCTTGCTGAGTCTCTCAGATTTTCTATGTGCAGGATCCTGTCATCTACAAGTAGTAGTAGATCTACAAGAAGTAGTTTTACTTCTTTCTTACCAATTTGGATGCCTATGATTTCCCTTTCTTGCATTATTGTCCTGACAAGGACTTCCAGTACAATGATGAGTAAAAGTGGTGAGAGAAGCCATCCTTGTCTGGTTCTCATTCATAAGGGGAGTGCTTTCAGTCTGTCTTTGTTGAGAAAAATGCTGGCCATTGGTTTTGTGTATATTCCCTTTATTATGTTGAAGAATTTCCCTTCTATTCTTATTTTCCTGAAGTATTTTATTAGGAATGAATGTTAGATTTTATCAAATGTTTTTTCTTCATCCATTGATATGATCATGTGGTCCTTTAGAAAATACTTTTAATGATACCTACTTTACAAAGTCGTTGTAGGAATAATATATGAAAGGGGCTAGGAGCAATGAGGGCATTTCATAAATAATACCAAAAATCAAACCCATTGTCATTGAGTTCTAAGAGATAAGACACTTGACTTTCCTTCCTGTCTCCATGCTGGCTTTGGGAACGTTTACAAAGTGGCTAGAGAGCTCTGTCATCTCACAGTTTAAGGTGATTCTTCAGGTCTCAGGATCTGTGGCAAATTTTTCCAGTGTTCATCACTACCCAAGAAGTCCCTTCCTCTAAGTACTAACCCATGACTATCTTGTCTTGACATGCCCACCCTTGCTGATGTACCCTGTGGCCAAAGAAAACAATTGGTTTCCATCTAGAGACAATGACTGTTTCATTGACATTGGCTTCTTCTGGCTTAATAAATTCATTTTTATTTCTCCTTGTGCACTGTAATACTTGGTGTGTCCCTTAAGCCTGATTCTCTCTCTCTCTCTCTCTCTCCCCCTCTTTTTAAGTGAGAAAAGACATTTTGAGACTTCCTAGTTAGTTAGCTCTGGTAGCATAGTGCCAAAGGCACTTGACTGCTAACCAGAAGGCTGGCAGTGCAAACCCACCA
>NW_006922445.1:594029-604186 GCF_000298275.1 Orycteropus afer afer
GTGATTGTGTGGATCATGACAAATTATGGATAACATTGAGAAGAATGGGAATTCCCAAACACTTGATTGTACTTATTAGGAACCTGTACCTTGACCAGGAGGCTGTCTTTGGAAAGGAACAAGGGGACATTGAGTGGTTTAAACTCAGGAAGGGAGTGCGTCAGGGATGTATCCTTTCCCCATACTTATTCAATCTATATGCTGAACAAATGATCCAAGAAGCTAGACTATATGAAGAAAAACATGGCATCAGGATTGGAGGAAGAATCATTAACAACCTGAGATATGCTAATGACACAACTTTGCTTGCTGAAAGTTAGGATGACTTGAGGCCACTTACTGATGAAGATTGAGAAACACAGTCTGCAATATAGATTACATCTCAATATAAGGAAGACAAAAATCCTCACAACTGGCCCAATAAGCAGCATCATGATAAATGGATAAAAGATTGAGGTTGTCAAATAATTCACATTGCTTGGTTCTATGATCGATGCCAATGGAAGCAGCAGTCAGGACATTAGATGACATGTGGCACTGGGAAGGTCAGCTGTGAAGGAACTCTTTCAAGTGCTGAGGAGCAAGGATGTCTCCTTGAAGACTAAGGTGCGCCTGACACAGGCCATGATATTTCCAATCGCCTCATATGCATGTGAGAGCTGTACAATGAATAAGGAAGACCAAAGAAGAGTTGACGCTTTTGAGTTGTGGTGCTGGTGAAGAATGGTGAAGGTACCATGGACTGCTAAAAGAACTAACAGATCTGTCCTGGAAGAAGTGCAGCCGAGATGCTCCTTGGAAGCGAGGATGGCCAGACTTTGTCTCACCCACTTTGGTCATGTTGTCAGAGGGGACCATTCCCTGGAGAAGGATGTCATGCTTGGTAAGGTGGAGGGCCGATAAAGGAGGGAAAGGCCTTCGACAAGATGGATTGACATGGTGGCTGTGACAATGAGCTCAAGCATAGGAAGGATCATGGATCTGGTGTGGAATCGGGTGGTGTTTCATTCTGCTGTGCATGTGGTCACTATGAGTCGGAAGTGACTCAATAGCACCTAACAACAACAACAAGCCATCCTTTGCAGGGACCAAACAAAAATGCATGGGCGCAATCTCAACTGTTGGCTGTTCTTAGGACAGCTGGACAATTATTTTGCTTCAAGTTGAAGCAAGCACAATGGGTCTGGGCACACACAGATTTTATTTGACCTGAACAAGTCTCGAATGACCAACCACCAGTAAGGCTTGGGAGCCTTAAAAGGGCTCTGGGCTGCAAGGTTCTCGTAAAGAGAGATGCAACAGGTCTCAAGCTTTTCTATTCCACAGGACAGTAAGCACAGGGTCTACTTCTCTGCAGTTTGCACTCAGTGAATGTTTGTTGAAGGAATGACTGATTGAATGAGTAAAAAGTACAATATAAAGGAGTGTAAATGTGTGCCGGCCAGGAAAGAGAGATCTAGAGATGATGAAGAAATATTTTTTTCCTTCTGGAAGTGTCACTATGAAAGACACATTGCCTTTGAGAAAAGCTTTTAGTCAAGATACCTGTCAGTCTGTCTTAAATTACAAGCACCCATTGTATGCATAATTTGGGTAGAAGAGTACAAGGACTCTTATCAGGTATTTTTATTTTCTGCTTAGATGTTACATATGAAAAAAAAAATGTAATTGCAGCTACAGTAAAAAGGAAAGACTAGGAGATAATTTTTAAAATAATAATAATTATATTGGGGTTATGGGATAGAGTGTAATTTTTTAAAAATCTTCCTGACCTTCTAAAATGTTGATTTTTTTGCTCTTAACATCAAAATCATTTTTTAGAGTCTCATCCTTTGCTCCTGTAATCGCTGGAGTCAGCCCAGCCAGAGGTGCCCTTCCTAGAGTCCTAATCTCAACCTCAGAGGGTTGCAGAGTAACAGAGAAATCAAGCACAAGCTCAGGCTGTTCTTGGAACCAAGTTGGCCTCTGTATGGAGCCATAAGTGCCCTTGGTGTCATCTACTCACTTTGCACCAGTAGCCTGAAAACCTGGCTTTATTTTTCACTTCTGTTTTTCTCTTTAACTCACTCATTATTTCATCCACTATTTATTGAGCTCCTTCCTATGGACCCTGAGTCATACCAGGTCCTGGGAAGGGCTCCAGGCTCCCTCTTGCAGGAGGCAGAAACTTAACCAGATGGGAGCAGGACAGAACAACAGGACCAACCAGTACACTGGGCTCTAAGGAAGGAAGGCTTCGTGGAGGAGGTGATGCATTTGAAGTGAATTAAAAAGAAGAAGAAGAAGAAGAAGAAGAAGAAGAAGAAGAAGACAAATAGCAAAAACTTTCAGTGAATAAGGAGCCATGTTTGCAAAGGTGCAGAGCCAGAAAGTCATGGGGGGGGGGCTTCAGAAAGATAATCCACACTTACGTTTTTTGTAGGAAGGAGCTATGAAAAGATCAGCCCAGAGCCAAAGTTGCAAGGGTGGAGGGGATATGAAGTAGATGTGTCAGACTTGGAAAGGCCTCATCTGCCATCCAAAAGAATGTGGACTTAACCTACCTACATAAGAGTTTTAAAGCAAAGCAAGGGCATAAGTGCACTGATTTTTTTAGTAGAGAATTCTACTAAAAATGGCCATGAAAAGGAAAGGTAGCAGGACTCAGAGCAGTGGGAATGGGGAGGGATGATGAAAGTCTGATTTAAGAACACACCAGTGGATATGGAGATGAAGGTTGGATGCACATAAGGTCACAAAATACACTTCTGATACTGAATTATTGAGACATGCAGATGAGTTGGATGGGAGATCTGTGGGGGAAACAATCAATGAGGGTTTAGTTCATCACAAGCTTTCTCATAGTCCCTGGGTGCTCATAATTCCCTGCACTGTTCTCTCTTGCATGTGACCCTTTCCTGTCTATTGTGTCCAGCCATTTGCAGCCATACTAACCTACCAGACACTCTGTGACCCCCATCTCTGTTCTTTCTCCTGTAACCCCCGATACCTAGTGGAGCATTTTCAAATAAAATTAAAATCCAGTTGCAGTTCAGGCCTGCCCTCCCTTTCTGTCTTCTCTCTTTCTGTAGCTCCTACTATGAACATTACACCATCCCAAGAGACCTATCTCCTCACTAATCCCTCCATTTCTGTGGTGGACACTTTGTTCCACCTGGGTCTGTCCTCATCCTCCAAGGCTCAGCTCCAGGTCTACTTCTTCTATGAAACCCAAGGTTCCTTGTAGAATGTCCATCCTCTTCTAATTCCTGTGGCATCTATTTCAACACTCCACCATACTTGTGTTTATCTTTTATGTACATGTTTTGAACATATATCACATCTCAAAGTATAGAGGAAGCACTTTATAGGAGAGAAAACATGATTCAAATTTTTTTCTGTTTCTAAAGAAGACCAGTACAATACTGCCTGTATAATGAGAGTCAATAAATGTTGATTGATTATCAATCTATCTGTGGGGAGGCTTTATCAATACTGCTTATTGTGCTGTCATCATCAGTGTTATAAGTGGTGAATAGTAAGTAGTAGAGTCACCATGAGTAGGAATCAACTCCACAGCAAAACGCTTTTGGTTTAGTAGTAAGAGTAAGGAGCCCTGGTAACACAATGGTTAAGCACTTGCCTGCTAACTGAAAAGTCAGCGGTTTGAACCCACCAGTCACTTTGTTGGAGAAACAATGTGGCAGTCTGTGTCCGTAAAGTTTACAGCCTTGGAGACACTTTGGGGCAGTTCTACTGTGGCCTATAGCATCACTAGAGTAGGAATTGACTTGATGGCAACAAGTTTAGTAGTGAGGATAGGTGGAGGAGAAGGTGGAGATTCAGTGGTAGAATTCTTGTCTTTCACCCTGGAGACCTAGGTTTGATTCCCAGCCAGTGCACCTCATCTGCAGCTGCTACTTATCTGTCAGTGAAGGTTTGCATATTGCTATGATACTGAAGAAGTTTCAGCAAATCTTCCAAGATGGGCTAAGAAAAAGATCTACTTCTGAAAATCCTATGGATCACAATAGTCTGATCTGCAATCGATCATGCATTGCGACAGGATAAGGTAGTGTTTCATTATGTTGTATATGGGGTCTCCATGAGTGGAAGAGCAAGCTAACAACAACAAAAATTAGGGAGAACAAGTACTGGACTTGGAATCAGAGTCTTGGCTCTAACTGTTAATTGTCACTTACCATAAACTCATTACCTTATGCAAGCCATTTAACCTCTCTGTATTTGCGTTTCCTGAAGATGAGGCAATCTACTTCTGTAGTGATACTGCCTCGGAAACCCAAGGAGGGTTCACTATGAGTCAGATGTGACTCGATGGTACATAACAACAACAACAACAATCAGCAAAATGGCAAATTTAGACTAACACATGATTTTTAACTCCTTTTTTACTTTATCCACAATAGAACCTCTTTTCAAGTGCAGATCTGTTTGTATGCAATAGATATAAGTGAAGCTGCCAGAAACTCACCCTTCATCCTCCTCCCCCTTCCCATCATTCCACTATGCTGTTGTTGTTGTTGTTGTTATGTGCGGTCGAGTATGACCCAACTCATAGATTAGAGAAATTTTAAAGCCTCCAGACTGGATGATTTCTTCAAAGGTAAACTTCCCAGCCTAGAACACTTGCATGGTGACAGCTTAGCAAAGACAGTCAACTTGGAGGCTCTAGGTTTGTCCACTGTTTGTGTCTAAACAAAATTGTGTCTGTGGTCGACTAAGGACTTTGTCAACCTCAGGCTACTACTAAGTATAGAGAAGCAGTTATTGCAAAATTTCCCAAGGAAACCAATGCTGGGGTTTGGTTTCCATGCAGATTGAGCAACTTCCTTCCAGGGTGCCTAGCCTCATCAACAAAACATTCTTTTTCATCACAGGTAGTCTAATGGCACACAGAGTATGATTATATGGTTAACATAAACATATAAGTGCACCTTCAAGAGGAAGCTGGCTCTGTGTTTATTCACTCTGGGGGATGTGTTTACACAAGTTTGATTGTCTACCTGAAGAGTCTGAAATAGGTGAGATCACATTTCAGGGCAGTATGTGGGGACAAGTCCTAGGACCCATGTCATTTTCACTGGTAGTCATCTGAAAATAATTTAAACCCACACTAAAGCAATTTAAAACTTTCACTACCTAATCCTTGCTTCTCAAAATTTAGCCCTCTCTGAGGGATAGCTGAGCTCACCCCTCCCCCAGCTAAATCCATGTAGCTTGCTACACTCTACACTCAGCATGATGTCAAATCCTTCAGCCTTTCAGTCTCTGAAGGGAACAAAGAAACAGTCCGGTTAACTAAGCCGACTGTCTCAAAAAAGTCTAAATTCTTTGTATTCATTTTCCTCTGACTGGTTCCTACACATCAGAACAATTTTTGGTTGATGGATTATTTTCTGATTTCCCAGTTTTCTGCCCTCTTTTTTAATACCTTTACTTAAATTTCACCACCACTACATGCCACTCCTCAGAAGAGAGGTTGAGAAATCTACTTCCATAGTGATACTGCCTCGGAACCCCAAGGAGGGGTTACTATGAGTTGGATCCAACTCGACGGCGGTTAGTTTGGTTTTGGTTTATGGACCTGTTCATCATTACTTCTGCAAAACTTATGTAAGGTCGCAGTAAGGAGAAGAGGACGCACAAAAGTGGGGTTAAAGAGAAGTTTTATTCTGCGATCCCAGGAGAGGTTTACGGGTCCCCGAGAGGGGCGCAGGCGAGGTTCACGGGTCCCTGAGAGGGGCCAGAGAAGTCGCACTGCCCAGGAGAAAGAAAGGGTTTTTTATAGTGATTTTCTTCCTGGTTCTTAGAGGACCGGAGTGAGAGCAGGGTATGTGTTACAGGAACCAATAAGGTTAAAGTACCCCATTAGCATGGGGGGTAGGAAGTAAAGTTGAAGCACTTCATTAACATAGTGGGCAGGAAATGGTTGGGGGCTTTGGTGAGTAAGAGTCAGGTGCTGGGGTCTTTTGTAAGCAAGGGTTACATGCTGGGGTCTGGTATGGGCTCTGGTCAGGTGCCTCCTTGCTTGACCAGTTCTTATAATCCCCTCCGGCTCAGTTATTCACCCGCCTGGCCAGCCATGTTTCTGCCTAACAACTTACTCTTCCAGGTTGCTAATTCTCTCTCTCTCTTTCTCTCTGTGTATATCCGTAAATAACTTCCAACTTGACCTTTTTCTATCCCTAAAGGAAAACTATGGTCAAAGATAGCCCGTTGGACTTACCTGTTTTAAACACCACAGTTCTGATTCTTTCTGCTTTGTCTTCTGGGGTGGCTGTCACAGGGGCTATTGAGTACTCTATTTCCCTAGGAGAACAGCTTCTCAGAGTGGAGGGAAGTTAGCATGGCCAGCCTGAGTTCTATGGTATTGTATACAGAGATACCGACAGGGAATTCAAACCAAAAGAACTCTAGTCCTCAAGACCAGAAGAACTAGATGGTACCAGTTACAAATGCCAACCACTCAGGAGAGAATCAAATCTGGAGATCTTGGATAGAGTGGGAGGAAAAACATGGAACAAAATCCAAAAACTCAATAATGACCAAAATTAGGTCAGATGGAGTCTGGTGCTATGGCCCTGGGCCTGGAATAAAACTCACTCCCAGGGCCTGGCTTTCAGCCCAATAGTTAACAAGATGTACATGCAGACCACTCAATCCAGGGTGATGCACCCACATACTCTATGGAAATACATCCCTTGAAGCAATAGACCACAAGGCACCAGAGAGGCAACATTCACACAAAGGAAATGCAAGACAAGCAGGAGTGCATAACTATGAGAGGCATGGGGGGAGGGTTACTGGACAGAGAGGGGAGGAGACTGGTTTAGAGTTGGGCATGGTAAATGGGGAGTGAAACTAAATGTACACGTAATGTTGAATGTAAAACAAACTCTTAAAAAAGAAAAGAACTCTGGATGGTTCCTTCTATACATATAAGAGAGAGAGAGAGAGAGAGAGAGAGAGAGGAAGCTAACCACTCCTACTATTTTGTCAGTCTAGACAGGCCCCAAAACAAATGGGCTGTCTATATTGTTTACTGGATGATTGTCTCCCTTTAGGATTCCTCAACTGAAGCTGTCTGGCAATGGTTACTTACTACACAATCCAGAAAGGCCTAGAAATCGAAAGAGGTTAAGAATTCTAGAATGGATTGTAGTGGTTTCTAGTGTTTGCATGGCACGTCCATCCTGTTATATGTAAGTTTTACACATAATGATATTCTTGTTTCAAACATGCCTTCACTTCTGTAGTGACTCATTTCTGTTTAATTGTCCTTAGTGACACACACAACTAGTGTGATTTAGGAGAAACAGCCTCTCTTGATAGAAGGGGAGCTGGACAGGTTGAAACTAGAGGACTCCTGAGGCTATCACCCTGAGATACTCCATAAACCTTGAACTGAAACTACTCCCTGAGAACACCTTTTAGCTAATAACAGATAGACTAATCAAATAAAGAATATTGTCAATGAGTACCATGCACTTTTAAAAAATCAGGTATATGAGACCAAATGGTCAATGATTACTCTAAAGCAAAAATAAAGAATAAAGGAACAGGGAAACAAGATTGGTGGAAGCAAAATATCCAGAAAGGAAATTTTGAGACTATTAACACATTGTGAAAAATGTAATCAATGTCTCTGAACAATATGTGTAGCAATTGTTAAGTGAGAATTTAATTTGCTTTGTAAATTCTCACAGAAAACACAATAAAATATGAGTTTTTTAAAAAATGCAACCACCTCTATTGGCTCCAGGTTTCAGAAGGCACTGCATGACAAAGTGCTTATTATGCACCAAGCAAAAACTGAAGGAAAAATTCAAGCCTCGAGTTGCAATATTGAAAGATTCTATGGGAAAAATCGAATGATTCAGGAAGCATCACAAGAAGATGGGAGGAATACACAGAGTCACCGTATGCTTGATGTTCACCCATTTCAGGAGGTGGCATATTATCAAGAACCAATGGTACTGAAAGAAGAAATCAAAGCTGCACTGAAGGAAGTGGCAAAAACAAGGCTCCAGGAATTGGCAGAATACCCATTGAGATGCCATGCTGGAGGCACTCACTCAACTATGCCAGGAGATTTGGAAGATAGCTACCTGGCCAACTGCCTAGAAGAGATCCATATTTGTACCCATTCCAAAGAAAGGTGATCCCACAGAATGTGGAAATTATCAAACAATATCATTAATATTGCACACAAGTAAAATCTTACTGAAGATAATCCAAAAACAGTTAAAGCAGTATGTTGACGGAGAACTTCCAGAAATGCAAGCTGGATTCAGAAGAGGACATGGAATGAGGGATATCATTCCTGATGTCACATGGAAAGCAAAGAATACCAGAAAGATGTTTACTTATGTTTTATTGATAACGTAAAAGCATTCAATTGTGTGGATCATAACAAATTATGGATAACTTTGAGAAGAATGGGAATTCCAATTCCACTCAATTGTGCTCATGAGGAACCTGTACGTAGACCAGGAGGCTGTCATTCAAACAGAACAAGGGGATTCTGCATGGTTTAAAATCAGAAAAGGAGTGTGTCAGGGTTGTATACTTTCATAAAATTTATTCAATCTTCATGTGGAACAAATAATCCAAGAAGCTGGACTAGATGAGGAAGAACAGGGCATCAGGATTGGAGGAAAACTCATTAACAACCTGTGATATGCAGACAATACAACTTTTCTTGCTGAACGGAAAGATGACTTGAACCACTTACTGATAAAGATTAAAGACTACAGTATGCAGTATGGATTACATCTCAACATAAAGAAAATGAAAATCCTTATAACTGGACAAACAAGCAGCATCGTGATAAATGGAGAAAAGATTGAAGTGGCCAAAGATTTCATATTTCTTGGTTTCACAATCAACACCAATGGAAGCAGCAGCTAACACATTAGATAACATATTGCACTGGGGAAATCTACTGCAAAAGATCCATTTAAAGTGCTGAAGCACAAAGATGTCTCTTTGAAGACTAGGGAGAGCCTGACCCAATCCATGGTATTTTCAATTGGTGTAGTGCCTAAGGCATGAGACTGCTAAGCAGAAGGCTGGCAGTTCAAACTCCTAGCCATTCCTCGGAAGAAAGTTTGGGCAATCTACTTCAGTAGTGATACTGCTTCAGAAACCCATGGAGAGGTCACTATGAGTCGCATCCAACTCCATGGCAGTGAGATTTTTGTTGTTGTTGTTCATATGCATGTGTCAGCTACAGGGATCCAGGTGAAGAGAGGGAACTCAGCACACCCAGAGTAGCAGGGTGGGAGAGTGGGAGAAAGGGGATTAAAAACCCAGGAATCCAGACAGAGGAGGAGTCAGCCACAGGGACCCAGGTAAGGGTGGTATGAGAGGGTTCCAACAGGAAGACAAACTTGTCTGTCGGTTTGTCCTACCATGGTGACATGTTGGTGTGAGTTTTGAGGCTGAGCCACTGGTGTTTCAAACCCAGTGGAATGCACATGGTGCACAGGTATCAGCCCCCAGTTTACAGACTGAGACAGACTAGGAAGAAGGAAGAGGCTGTCCACTTCTCAAAGAATTGGCCAGAGAAAATCTTATGAATAGCAAAGAAACACTGTTTGATACATTACTGTGCAACTTTATGAATAGTCCAGTTAGGTTAGAAGGCTCTTAAAATAAGACTGAGAAAGAGCTGCATCATCTGAGTAAACCCAGCCTTACTCCTATGGATAAGGTAAAACTTTCGAGACCACAATTTGCTGATGTGGCACCACTCAAGTTGAGGAGAAACAGCTGCAGACATCCATTAATCATCAGAACAAGGAATGTACAAAGTATGAATCTAGGAAAATTGGAAGTTGTCAAAAATGAAATGGAACGCATAAAGATTGAAATCCTCAGCATTAGTGAGCTGAAATGGACTGATCTTGCCCATTTTGAATCAGACAACCATGTGATCTACTATGCTGGAAATGACAGTTTGAATAGGAATGGCATGGCATTCATCATCACAAAGGATGTTTCAAGATCTGTCCTCAAGTACAATGCTGTCAGTGATAGGATAATATCCATACACCTACAAGACCTGTTAAAATGACTATTATTCAAATTTATGCACCAACCACCAAAGCCAAAGATGAGGAAATTGAAGATTTTTATCAACTTCTGCAGTCTGA
>NW_006922445.1:605956-621944 GCF_000298275.1 Orycteropus afer afer
ATGAGCAGCATCAAAATAAATGGAGAGAAGATTGAGGTTGTCAAAGAATTCACGTTGCTTGGTTCTACAATCGATGCCAATGGAAGCAGCAGTCAGGACAGTAGACAATGTGTATCACTGGGCAGGTTGGCTAGGAAGGAACTCTTTCAAGTGCTGAGGAGCAAGGATGTCTCCTTGAGGACTAAGGTGCAACCGACATAAGCCATGATATTTCCAATTGCCTCATATGCATGTGAGAGCTGTACAATGAATAAGGAAGACCAAAGAAGAGTTGATGCTTTTGAGTTGTGGTGCTAGCGAAGAATGCTGAAAGTACCATGGGCTGCTAAAAGAACTAACAGATCTGTCCTGAAGGAAGTGCACCCAAAATGCTCCTTGGAAGAGAGAATGGCCAGACTTTGTCTCACCTATTTTGGTCATGTTGTCAGAAGGGACCATTCCTTGGAGAAGGATGTCATGCTTGGTAGGGTGGTAGGTTGATGAAAGAGGGGTAGGCCTTCAATGAGATGGATTGACATGTTGGCTGTGATGATGGGCTCAAGTATAGCAGGGATCATGGAGCTGGCAGAGGATTGCACAGTGTTTCATTCTGCTGTGCATGGAGTCACTATGAGTTAGAAATGACTCAGCAGCACCTAACAACAACAACATGCATGTGAGAGCTGGACAATGAATAAAGAAGGCAGAAGAAGAGTTGATGCTTTTCAGTTGTGGTGTTGGCTAAAAATACTGAAAGTTTGAAAATACCAGGACTGCCAAAAGAACTAACAGATCTGTCCTGGAAGAAGTACAGCCAGAATGCTCCTTGGAAGTGAGAATGGCTAGACTTCATCTCACCTACTTTGGTCATGTTGTTAGAAGGGACCATTCCCTGGAAAAGAATGTCATGCTTGGTAAAGTGGAGTGTCCATGAAAAAGGGGAAGGCCCTCAACAAGATGGATTGATATAGTAACTGCAACAATGGGCTCAGGTATAGCAAGGATCGTGAGGCTAGCACAAGACTGAGCAGTGTTTCGTTCTGTTGTACATAGTGTTACTATGAGTCGGAAACGACTCGATGGCACCTAACAACAACAACACACACGTGAAAGCTGGACACAGGGGCTTTAATGATGGACTCAAGTCTAGCAAGGATTGTGACAATGGTGCAGGACCAGGCAGTGTTTCATTCTGTTGTACTTAGGATCATTATGAGTCAGAACTGACTCGATGGCACCTAACAACAACATCTATGCTCCTGTGTGCATAAGATGTGGTGTTCATTTTATTTGGCTACAGTGCAAAAAGATGTGATGGCCAATTTTTGTTTAAGTAAGTTTTTATCAAATTTGTCAAGCTTAGACTCTATTTTATAAACATTACTGAACATCTACTTTGGGCTAGGCCTTGAGCCATCTTCTGAGAGAACAAGATCGATTAGACACAGACTGCCTCCAGGGAGGCATCTTCTAGCTATCTAGCATCTACTGTGAACTTCTGAAAGGGTTTATACTTGTTTTCTTTGTCTTTTGAGGATGGAAATGTGGTTCTCAGGGACTCCCAGCTGCCTGTCTCACTCATACTAGGGCCCATTCTCCTCCTTCCCCAACACACAGAGGGTGGAGCAACTCTGTTGGCCTTTGTAATTTCAACCACAAAGAGCAGCTCCACCCTTTCTCTCCGGAAACTCTGGGCTGTCCTGTAATTACTGCCATGCTACAATGTGGGGTCATCTGATAAGCATAGATTTCAAAACAGTGCCCATAATTCCTGCCAAATTGATCCTGCCAGCATCAGTCACAAACATCAGTTGACATATTAGGTTGGCCTCGAGGTTGCATGGAGGTATCTGCAAATGTAAAGTGGAGATGTGAATTCAGCCACCATGTAGAATAAGATCATGAACACACATACATATGCATACACAGACACATGCACATATGCACACCCTGGAGATGTGAACTCAGCAACCCTTTGAAATAAGATCTCACACACACACACACTGGAGATGTGAATTCAGCAATCCCCTAAAATAAGATCTCATGCACACACATGGGTGCACACACTCTTCCTGGTGCTTTGATTCAACCACTTATGTGATTCTATCCCCAATTTCTAGAAAAGGGACCTTTTTCTAAGTACAAAGTATTGAAAAGCCCACCAGAGAGGAAAGCAATAAGGCAGTGTTGTGTTTCTTCTTGCTCTTGCATAGAAATAGGCAAAGATGAAGTTGGTACAAGAGTGTTCTGCCACTGATTATGGAAGCTGACTTCATGGGTCAGATTTGCTGAACTTAGAAAGTGAAAGCCACAGGTGTCATTCGGCAGAGTTTCTGCATGTCTGAAGGTAGCATACTTTTGCTATGCTCCAGACATGCAGAGTCTTCTCTGGGAGTGAGTTAGTGGGCAATTTTTTTAGGCCATCAGAAAAGAATAATGATAATAACTAAAAAAATACCAAGAATGTACTATATTCATGCCCAGGGAAGATGGGTTTACTTGTATTATTTGTTCATCAAATCTTCACAATCACCCTGGGAAGCAGTTGCTATTATCACTCCCATTTCACAGATGAGGAAGCTTAGCTTCAGAGAGATGAAATAACTTGCACAAATGTCACCATCTATCTAGTAGATGTTGGAACTGGAATGTGAACCAAGTCTGTGTGATCAAGAGAATATTGTCATGTAGTCTCCTCATACAGTAACAAGTCTGTTGACTCTGCTGCCCTGAGACAGCTCCATAGAGCAGGGGAAGGATTGCAGAGGTTCCCAGACAGCCCTAGTCACAGGATGTGGGTGAGGGGGTAAAAAGTGTATTCAGTTTTTTGTACTTTTCTGCAAAATCTCCTCCCTTTCCCATTCTTTTTGGATTTCATATACATTCAGTTAAGACAATCCTACACCTCAGTTTCTGGGCCCCTATCATTCATTCCTACCACACTTCTATTGGTTTATTGTACTGTGATGACTTGAGTGTTGCTATGATGCTGGAAGCTATGTCACCAATTTCATTTACCAGTAGTGTCACCCATGATGCACAGGTGTCAATGAAACATCCAGACTTAGTAAGACATACTAGGAAGACAGGCCTGGTAATCTACTTCTAAAAACTAGCCAATGAAAACCCTTTGGATCATAACAGAACTTGTCCAATATAGTGCTGGAAGATGAGTCCTGTAGGTTTGAAGGCATTCAAATACACAGTGGCTGGGACAATGAACTTGAGCACACTGATGATCATGAAGATGGTTGAGATTTCACAGCTAGTAAGTGAAGAGCTGGGATTTAAACCTAAGAAGGTTGACTCTGAAATGTATATTGTGTGCTGTGTGGAAACTAAAACTTGAATGCTGGTATTAGATTACCAGGGTCTGAATTCCACCTTCACCATTTTACTGACTGTGTTACTTGGGCAGCATACTGGCCTCAGTTGCCTAAACTGATTTTTTAGAAATGAAAATTGTAACAGCACATGCCTTATAGGATTGTTGTGGAGTTATATGAGGTAGAAGATATTAAGAGCTGAAAACCATGCTTGGTGCATGTTGTTGTGCCATCAAGTGGGCTCCAACTCATAGTGACACTATGTACAACAGAACGAAACACTGCTCGGTCTTATGCTAGCCTCACAATCCTTGCTATACCTGAGCCCATTGTTGCAGTTATTATATCAGTCCATCTTGTTGAGGGCCTTCTCCTTTTGCACTGACCCTCCACTTTACCAACCATGATATCCTTCTCCAGGGAGTGGTCCCTTTTGATAATAGGACCAAAGTAGGTGAGACAAATTTTGACAATTATCACTTCCAAGAGGCATTCTGGCTGTACTTCTTCCAGGACAGATTTGTTAGTTCTTCTGGCAGTCCATGGTACTTTCAGTATTCTTTGCCAACACCACAACTCAGAAGTGTCAGCTATTCTTTGGTCTTCCTTATTCATCGTCCAGCTTTCACAGGTATATGAGGCTATTGAAAAAAACATGGCTTGGGTTAGGTACACCTTAGTTTTCAAAGAGAAATCTTTGCTCTTCAGCACTTTAAAGAGGTCTTTTGCAGCAGATTTTCCCAGTGGAAAACCAAAGAACCAAACTCAGTGCCATGGAGTGGGATCTAACTCACAGCGACCCTTTCTTGGGTTTCTGAGGCAGTATCACTACTGAAGTAGATTTTCCAACCTTCCTTCCGGGGAGTGGGTTGTGGGTTTGAACCGCCAGCCTTCTTTCTGGTTAGCAATCAAATGCCTTGGGCACTATGCCACCAGAGCTTCCAGTGCATAGATAGATATATTAAAAAAATTAAAAAAAAAAAATTCATTACCATCGAGTTGATTCTGACTCATAGTAATCCCCATTGGATTTCCAAAGTTGTATATTTTTATATACAATTTGTATGTTTTTATAAACAACAAAGCAGTTTATTTTTATGAGAAGTAGACTGTCTCATCTTTCTTCCATTGAACAGCTGGTGGGTTCAAATCACCAACTTTTAGGCTAGCAGCCAAATGCCTTAAACTTTACACCACCAGAGCTCCTTAGATACATAGATAGGTGTTATCAAGTTGTCTCCAACTCATGGCAACCTCATGTACAAGTATACCTTATTTTATTGCACTTTGCTTTATTGTGTTTCACAGATAAGGAAGGCATTTTTTTTTTTTTTTTTACAAATTAAATGTTTGTAGCACCTTAAATTGAGCAAGTATATCAGGCCATTTTTCTGACACCATGTGCTCATTTTGTGTCTTTGTGTCAAATTTTGGTAATTCTCACAATATTTCAATCTTTTTCATAATTCTGTTACACACTTAATAGATTATAATTTAGTGTAATCATAACTTTTCTATATGATGGGAAACCAAAAAAATGTGTGTAATTCACTTTATTGCTATATTCTCTTTTTATTGTGGTGGTCTGGAACTGAACTCACAATATCTCTGAGGTATGCCTTACAAAAAGAATGAAATATTGCCCAGCACTGCATTATCCTTATGACCACCAGCATGTTCAGTTCCATCATTGTGGCACTTGTGTCAATCCATCTCACTGAGGCCCTCCACTTCACCTAACACAATGTCTTCCTCCAGTGAGTGATCACTCCTGATGATTTCTCTAAAGCAAGTGAGTTGGACAGTGTTTTGTTGAGATCCATGATATTTTCATTGGCTAATTTTCAGAAGTAGACTGCCAGGTCTTTCTTCCTAGTCTGTCTTAGTTTGGAAGTTCCTCTGAAAATTGTTCACCATGGGTGGACTCCACTGGCATTTGAAATACTAGTAACATAATTTCCAATATCACAGCAGCACACAAGCCACCACAGTATGACAAAATGACAGACTGGTGGTGGAGAGGCATCTTAAAAAAAAACACCCAAACTCACTGCCATTGAGTCGATTCCAACTCAGAGCACCCATACTGGGTTTCCAAGGCTGTAAATCTTTATGGAAGCAGGTTCACCTTTCTTCTGCAGAGTGGCTAGTGTGTTCAAACCACTGACTTTTTGGTTAGCAGCCAAATGCCATAACCACTACACTACCAGAACTATTGACACTTATTGGCTTCTAAAATCTTATTTTTTTCTTTAAAAATATTAATATTATTTCTGAATATTACTCACATGAACATTCTTACTGCTTAGCACTATAGTCCTGTTCTCATCAGTGTAGCATTCATAGGCTTGCAAAATGTCTCTGAAGATTTACTCATCTTACCACTCTCCAAGATAAGGTCTCTGGGATTCTACTTCAGGCTCCACTTGGGAGCGGGGTGAGAGGTGAGAAGGCCAGGAGTCCTGCCTAGGATCTCATCTGTCCTTAACCTGCTGAGTCACACCCCCACTATCTACACACACACATAATGAAATAGAGGTTCCTTCTGCTTTCCCTGACAGATGTTCACATCCGGTCTTTCCAGCCATTTCAAAGCTTCTTCTTCTTCCAAGTAGCTGCTGACAAACAGCAGTCCATTTGAGGTAGGTACAAATTATATGAACCCAAAATGCTGAGCCTTGTGTCCCCTGTAAAATCTTCAAGTGAAGTTTGACACTGATTTCCTTATGCTGTTTACTGTGAACATCTTTTTTTCCCCCCAGAATGAGCACATGTTTTTGCTATCTAAATAAAACTTTATTCCCAACCCAGTTGTCATAGAGATGATCACAACTCATGGAGACCCCATGTGGCAAAGGCTGTTATCTTTCGAAAGTAGGTTTTTCTTTTGAGTTGCCTATAAGTGCAGTCAAACCTCCAATCTTTTGGTTAGCAGCGAGCACTTTAACTATTTGTCCTACTATGGATAATTTTCCTGAAAGATTTCCTCAACTTCTTTTTAATTTTTAATTATGACTTGGGTGAAAGTTTACAGAGCAATTTTGTTTTCCATTCAACAGTTCATACAAAATTTGTTTCATGACATTAATTGCAGCCCCAACAGTGTAACAGTTCTCTCCCCACTTCCTCCCGGTGGTTATCTTTTCCCTATGTTCTTTCTAATACATTCCTAACCTCTAAGCTGTCTCCCTGTGCAAATGGGTGCCCTTCTGATCTCTCATGGTTCATTATTCTAAGGAGTGTACCTACCTAGTGTGATTGTTCACCTTATAGGCTTGCCTATTGTTTGGCTAGGAGCCATGAGCATAAGTTCAATTCCAGGCTTGAAGGATGGCTAGGGTCCATAGTCTAAGGGGTTTCAGCAGTCTCCATCAGACTAATAAGCCTGGACTTCTTTATGATTTTGACTTTTGTTCCACATTTTACTTGCGCTCCATCCAGTATCTCCTATTTTGATCCCTTTCCAAAAGGTTGGCAGTAGTAGCTGGGTGTCATTTAGTTTTTCTCATCTCAGGGTCATGTAGACTGAGGTTCCCAAGGTCCATTAGTCCCTTGGACTAATTTTTCCATGTGATTTGATTTTCTTCATTCTTCTTTGCTCTGGACAAGGAGAGACCAATTGTTGCACCTTAGAGGGCCATCCCAAACTTTTAAAACCCCACTCACAACTCATCAAAATAGAGTATAGAGTAATATTTTTGTGTAGTATGTTATGCCAGTTGAGTTTGATGTCCCCCTGAGGCCAAGGTCTTAAACTCGTAGGCCTAATGTTGTTGTTTGGCTATGGCTAAGAAGTTATCATAATTTTGCTCCCTGTTACTTCTATTAAGGAGCTCTGGTGGCATAATGGATAAGTCATTTGTCTGCTAACCAGAAGGTCATCAGATCAAACTCACAAACCACTCTGCAGAAGGAAGATGGGGCAATCTACTTCTGCAAAGATTCACAGCCTTGAAAACCCAATGGGGGTTGCTGTGAGTTGGAATTGACTCAATGGTAGAGGGTTTTTTTTTTTTTTTTTTTTTTTTTACCTCTATTATATGTATGAGACCTCTGGTGACATAGTCCCTAAGGCATTTGACTGCTAACCAGAAGGCTGGCAGTTCAAACCCACCACCCATTCCTCAGAAGAATTGGGCAGTCTACTTCTGTAGAGATACCACCTCAGAAACTAAAAGAGGGGTTGCTATGAGTCCATTGACTCAATGACATTGAGTTTGGTTTTTATTATAAGTATGGACATTCAAATACATATGTAGAAATATCATCTGCCAAACTTATGTATGGTCATGGGTATATTCCCTCTTGCCTCCCCATACCTGATCATTTAGCTTGTCTACCATGTATGTACCCATAGATTAATATTTGTTATTGCTGATAATGTAATATTGTGTATGTGAAAGCATTTACCTTTGTTGTCTGTGTGTCTTATGCACCTCTCCGTGTCTTCCTCTTCTTTAGTGTTATGGTGTCACTTACTCACTTTTGGTATTTTGGTATATTGGTACATGTCTCTTGCCTAACTAGCAGTTTCCCCTCCCCTCCCTTCCAATCTCTGGTAACCAACAAAGAAAGCTTCCTTCATGTATAAAACTTTCCTTGACTTTTTACAATAGTGGACTCATATAATGTTTGTCCTTCTGTGAATGACTTATTTCACTGAGCATAATGTCATCCACACTGTGAGGTGTTTAGTAGATTCTTTATTATTCTTTAGTATTGCATAGTATTTCATTATGTTATCCTTTCATCTGTGATGGGCACGTAGGTTGTTTCCATCACTTTGCTATTGTGAGTAGTGCTGCAATGAACCTAGGTGTGCATATACCTATTCATGTACCAACTCTCACTTCTTTAGGATATATACCTAGTAGTACATAGTAGTATATAATAATATATAATGCGCTCTGGTGGCATAGTGCCTAAGGCATTTGACTGCTAACCAGAGGGCTGGTGGTTGAAACCCACCAACCACTCCTCGGAAGGAAGGTTGGGTAATCTACTTCCATAGTGATATCACCTCAGAAACCCAGGGAGGGGTTGCTGTGAGTCAGATCCAACATGACAGCAGTGCATTGCATTGTATTGCATAGTAGGATTCCTAGATCAAATGGTATTTCTATTTCCAAATGTTTAAGGAAGTACCATATGATTTTTTGCAGTAGTTTTATCATTTTATAGTTCTATCAGTAGTGTATGAAAGACCAATCTCTCCACACCCTTGGCAGCATTTGTTATTTTCTTTCTTATTGAATTTGCTATTCTTACTGGGGTAAGATGATATTTCATTATTGTTTTGATTTGCATCTCTCTAATGGCTTATGATTGTGAACATTTCTTCATGTGTTTATATCCAAATATCTTGTCTGATGAAGTGTCTGTTCATATCTTCCACACATTACAAAATTGGATTGTTCTCTTTGATGTTGAGGTGTTGGAGTTTTCTACAAAACTGGAGATAAGTGTCTTGTCAGATGTGTCATTGCCAAATATTTTTCCCAATCTGTATGTTCTCTTTCCACTGTTTTTTAGAAGTCTTTTGATGTGCATAAGAATTTAAATTATAGAAGGTTCTAGTTTATCTGCTCCTGTTTGAGCATTTTTAGTTATGTTTGATTATCCATTTATACCACCTATTAGGGTCCCTAAATTTGCCCCTAAGGATCTCTGGTGGTGCACTGGTAAAAACATTTGGTTGCTGACCAAAAGGTCAGTGATTTGGACTCACCAGGAGAAGAAAGATGAGGCAGTCTACTTCTTCTGTAAAGATTTACAGCCTTGTAAAATCTGTGGGGGTAACTATGAGTCAAAATCAACTTGATAGTAGTGAGTTTAGGTTTTGAAATTTGCTCTTATTTTTATTTCTGATGAACTTCACATTTTTAGGTTTTATATTTAAGTCTTTGATCCACCTTAAGTTCATTTTTGTGTATGTTGTGATGTGTGGAGAGTAACTAGATAAACCAGATACAAATAAAAATACTGGAGTTATGAGCAACTAAGGAGAAGATAAAGTATTAGATGCAATGAAGACAAAGAAAGAGAGCAAGTTAAACAACTTGGAAAAAAGGCAGGCCTACCCAGCTGGTGAAGACAGAGAGATTCATTAGACATACAAAAGAGGTCAAGGAGGGGACAAGGTAGAGAAGAAGGAAAAGAAAAAAAATCGTGAAACTCACAGATACTAGGGACTCAAAAAAGCAACACTGGGAATTTTTCAAGGTGAACTGTAACTTTGGGGGGGAGTGAAGATCCTACTGGGAAATGGATTGGGACCTCCCTTGGCTTGGGCTGGCACAGAATCCTGAGTGGAGTGGAAGAAAGGGAGGAAAAGTGTCCTCTGAGTAGGTGGAGCCCTGGCGTGGGTATAGTGGGTTTGGGCCTATCTCCTGGAAACTCTTTGTGGTTCTAATTGAATCTGTGCATGGTTTGTGGATTGCCAATCCATCAAGAGAGGGTAACACTATTTCCTTTGAGACTACTCCCAGATTTAAACCATGAGACTTTGGTTGACAGCTGGGCACCATCTTCAATAGAGGCCCCAAAAAGACCTAGGCTGCCCTGCCTGTGCTTACATTGCTGACAGAATTGCCTCACCCCAACTGCAGAAAACTCCTGGCTTTCTATCCTGGGATTCACTTCTGGCATTGTTATTATCCCCTTCCTTTTTTTCCCCCTCTTTTTTCTTTTCTCCCTGCCTTGTACAACAGGAGAAACATATTAAACCTCCACTAAGCAACTGTAGTTACTACACAGAACATCTCACCCAATAGACTGGTAACACCAATAACTCCTGTGCCACAGGGTCAATGACAGATGGTAGACAACACCTGTTCATCCTAACACCAAATCCTATTCACAACAAACAGAGACTTACACCTACATACCCACCAGTGATTACACCAACAGAGAGAGGTGTAGAGCAGCCCAGTACAGCCAAGTTAATAACCAAAGCAATACACCTGCTACACAGTCTCAGATATAATAACACATAAAATCAGGGTGAAACAAATCAATATATAATTAACAATTAAGACAACATCAAAAATGTCTAGGAAAAAACAGACAACCTCAAAAAAAAAAAAAAAAAAAAAGAACAAGATAATAGAAACAAAAGTCCAGAGTAAAGATTTATGTGTCTCAGAGGAAGAACAAGCAATAGAATGATCTGAGAGGGAATTCAGAAGATATATATATATAGGATCCTCCAAGAGCTCAAGGAAATCATAAACAGAAACAACAAGAAGACAGACAGTACTCTGGAAGCATTCAGGAAAATTGTTCAAGAACAAAATAACAAGATAAATACACAATTAGAACTCATACAAAACCAGTAATTAGAAATTCATAAGATAAACCCTAAAATTACAGAGATAGATAACATGGTGGAAGGACAAAGAGTAGACTAGAACTGACTGAAGAACACATTTCCCAGCTAGAATACAAATCCCTTGACTCCAGCATTTATGAAGAAAAACCAGAACGAGGGTTTAAAAGAAATGAAAAGAACCTAAGAGTTATATGGGATGACATGAAAAGAAGCAACATACACCTGACTGGAATACCAGAACAAGAGGAGACCCCCCCCAAAAAAAAAAAAAAAACACTGAGAAACTTGTCAAACACTTGCTAACAGAAAATTTCCCACATATCATGAAGGAAGAAAAGATATCTTTCCAAGAAGCTCAATGAACCCCATACAGGATAGAATCAAAAATAAAGAAAGAATCTTGGGAGCAACTCAGGAGAAATGAAATGTCACCTGCAAAGGACAACAAATAAGACTAAGCTCTGATTTCTCAGCAGAAACCATGCAGGCAAGAAGGCAGAGGTATGACATATCTAACGTCTTGAAGAAAAGGAATTGCCAACCAAGAATTATATATCCACCAAATTGTCCCTCAAATGTGAGGATGAAATCAAGACATGCTCGACAAACAGAAATTAAGGGAATATGTGAAGACCAGATCCAGCCCTACAAGAAATGCTAAAGGGAGTCCTTCCAACAGAGGACAACAAATTAAAATCAAGATGCCTGAAACCACCACTTAGAAACCAAACCAGAAAAAGATTCTTAAACATAAGAAATGTACATAGAGATAAAGAACTCAACAACATAACCAACTTGACCTCATGAACATATACAGAGCACTCTATCTAACAAAAGGACAATATATATTCTTCTCCAGTGCACATGAATCATTCTCCAGAATAGATCATATGTTAAGACACACATACACAAAGCCTTAATAAATTAAAAAACATTGAAATACTACAAAGCACCTGCTCAAATCACAATAATATAAAATTAGAAATCAATAATAGGAAGACCAACAGGGAAAAAAAAATCAAATATGTGAAAACTGAATAATACACTACTCAAAAATTACTGGGTCACAGAAGAAATAAAAGGTAAAATTAAAAAATTCCTAGAAACAAAAGAGAATGAAGATATAACTTACCAAAACTTATGAGACACAGTGAAAGCAGTACTTCGAGGTCAATTTATAGCAATAAATACACACATCAAAAAAGAGGAAAGAATAAAAATCAATACTTTAACTCAACAGCTCCAATAATTAAATAAAGAGCAACAAAAGAAACCTACAGTATCCAAAAGCAAGGAAATAATAAAGAACAGAGCAGAAATAAACAAGGCAGAAAATCAGAAAACAATAGAGAAAATCAACAAAACAAGAAGCTGGTTCTTTGAAAAGATTAACAAAATCAACAAACCACTGGCAAATTTAACAAAGGAAAAGAAAGAGAAGATGCAAATAACACAAATAAGTGAGAAGGAAGACATCACAACAGAACCCACTGAAATAAAAAAAGGTAATAACAGAATATTATGAACAACTGTACTTTAACAGATTTGAGAACCTAGAAGAGATGGAGAAGTTTTTAGAAATACAAGACCTATATAAACTATCCCAGTCAGAGACAGAATACTTGAACAGACCCATAACAAAAGAAATTAAGCAGATCATAAAAAACTCCCCACAACAAAAAAACAAAAACAAAACAAAACAAAACAAAAAACAGTCCTGGCCCAGATGGCAGATGGCATCACTGGAGAATTCTCCCAAATATTCAGGGAATAAAAACTCCAGGAACCCAGACAGAGGAGCAGTCAGCCACAGGGATCCAGATGAGGAGAGGAACTCAGCCATACCCAAAGCAGCAGTGAGGGAGATCAGGAAAAATGGGATTAAAAGCCTGGAACCCTGACAGAGGAGCAGCCAGCCACAGGGATCCAGGTGCAGAGAGGGAAATCAGGCGTGCTCAAAGCAGCAGTGAGGGAGATCAGGAAAAAGGGGATTAAAAACCAGGAACTCGGACAGAGGTCCAGTCAGCCGCAGGGATCCAGGTGAGAAGATGGAACTCAAGAACACCCAAAGCAGCAGGGTGAGAGAGCCAGAGAAAGGGGATAAAAAAGCCAGCAACCCAGACAGAGGAGCAGTCAGCCGCAGGGATCCAGGTGAGGAGAGGAACTCAGGCACGCCCAAAGCAGCAGGGTGGGAGAGCCCAAAGCAGCAGGGTGGGAGAGCGGGAGAAAGGGGATAAAAAGGCCAGGAACTCGGACAGAGGAGCAGTCAGCTGCAGGGACCCAAGTGGGGAGAGGAACTCAGATACACCCAAAGCAGCAGTGTGGGAGAGCAGAAAAAAGGGGATTAAAAGCCAGGAACTCAGACAGAGGAGCAGTCAGTTTCAGGTATCCAGGTGAAGAGAGGAACTCATGCATGCCCAAAGCAGCAGCATGGGAGAGCAGGAGAAAGGGGATTAAAAGGCCTAGGAATCTGGACAGAGGAGGAGTCAACCACAAGGATCCAGGTAAGGGTGGTACGAGAGGTTTCCAACAGGGAGGCAAACTTGTCTGTTGGTTTGTCCTACCGTGATGACATGTTGATGTGAGTTTTTATGCTGAGCTACTGGTGTTTCTAACCCAGCGGGATGCACATGATGCACAGGTATCATCACAGCTTACAGACTGAGACAGACTAGGAAGGAGGAAGAGGCCATCCACTTCTCAAATAATTGGCCAGGGAAAACCTTATGAATAGCAAAGAAACACTGATACACTACCATGCAATTTTATGAATAGGCTCTCAAAATAGGACTGGGAAAAAGCTGCATCATTTGAGTAAACCCAGCCTTACTCCTATGGATAAGGTAAAGCTTTCGAGAATGCCATTTGCTGATGTGGCACCACTCAAGTTGAAGAGAAACAGCTGCAGACAACCATTAATCATCAGAACATGGAATGTACAAAGTATGAATCCAGGAAAATTGGAAGTTGTCAAAAATGAAATGGAATGCATAAAGGTTGATATTCTCGGCATTATTTAGCTGAAATGGCCTGGTTTTGGCGATTTTGAATCAGACAACCATGTGATCTACTATGCCAGGAATGACACTTTGAAGAGGAATGGCATGGCATTCATCATCACAAAGGATGATTCAAGATCTGTCCTGAAGTACAATCCTGTCAGTGATAGGATAATATCCATACGCCTACAAGGAAAACCCATTAATACGACTATTATTCAAATTTATGCACCAATCACCAAACCCAAAGATGAGGAAATTGAAGAATTTTATCAACTTCTGCAGTCTGAAATTGACCAAACATGTAATCAGGATGTGTTAATTATCACTGGTGACTGGAATGCAAATGTTGGAAACAAAGAAGAATCACCGGTAGTTGGAAAATTTGGCCTTGTCAACAGAAATAATGCTGGAAATCGCATGGCAGAATTTTGCAAGACCAATGACTTGTTCATTGCAAACACCTTTTTTCAACAACACAAATGGAGGCTGTACACGTGGACTTCACCAGATGGAACACACAGGAATCAGATTGACTACATCTGTGGCAAGAGGCAGTGGAAAAGCTCAATATCTTCAGCCAAAACCAGGCCAGGGGCTGATTGTGGACCATCAATTGCTCATATGCAAGTTCAACTTGAAGTTCAAGTCAATTAAAATAAGTCCAAGAGAGCCAAAATATGATCTTGAATATATCCCTCCTGACTTTAGAGACCATCTAAAGAACAGATTTGATGTATTGAACACCAATGACAAAATCCAGAACTGTGGGAGAATATCAAGAACATTATCCATGAAGAAAGCAAGAGATCACTAAAAAGAGGAGAAAGGAAGAGAAGACCAAAATGGATGACAGAAGAGACGCTGAAACTTGCCCTTGAGTGGAGAGAAGCTAAAGTCAATGGAGGAAATGACAAGATAAGAGAGCTGAACAGAAGATTTCAAAGAGCAGCTTGAGCAGACAAACCAATTACTATAATGAAATGTGCAAAGACCTGGAGTTTGAAAACCAAAAGGGAAGAACACGCTTGGCATTTCTCAAGCTGAAAGAAATGAAAGAAAAATGTAAGCCTTGAGTTGTAATATTGAGAGATTCTATGGGCAAAATATTGAATGATGCAGGAAACATGAAGAGAAGATGTCAGGAATACACAGAATCACTGTAGCAAAAGGAATTGGTTGATCTTCTTCCATTTCAGGAAGTGGCATATGATCTAGAATCAATGGTACTGAAGGAGGAAGTCAAAGCTGCAATGAGGGAATTGGTGAAGAACTCAGGTTCTTCCAGGAGTGGAGGACAGTTCTGCCTTAGGCTGGGCCGAGGAATTCAAACCCCCACAGATCTTGAACTTGATTTCAGAAACCACCTCCTATTACACTTTCCTAACTTTTAGGTTTGGAATAAATGCTTTTCATAAAATGTTGGTACAACCATAAAGGATTTGCCAAGTTTGGTGGTGTAGTGCTTAAAGCATTTGACTGCTAACCAGAGATTGGCTGGTCAAACCCACCAGCCACTCCACAGAAGGAAGACTGGGCAATCTACTTCCATATAGATTTACCATCTAGGAGACCCAAAGGAACTCTTTCAAGTGCTGAGAAGCAAGGATATCTCATTGAGGATTAAGGTGGACCTGACAGAAGCCATGATATTGTCAATTGCTTCGTATGCATGTGAGAGCTGGACAATGAATAAGGAAGACCAAAAAAGAATTGATGCTTTTGAGTTGAGGTGCTGGCAAAGAATGCTGAAAGTACCATGGACTGCTAAAAGAACTAACAGTTCTTCCCTGGAGGAAGTGCACCCAAAATGCTCCTTGGAAGCAAGAATGGCCAGACTTCGTCTCACCTATTTTGGTCATGTTGTCAGATGGGACCATTCCTTGGAGAAGGACGTCATGCTTGGTAGGGTGGAGGGTCGACGAAGGGGGAGGCCTTCAATGAGATGGATTGATACAGTGGCTGCTATGATGGGCTCAAGTATAGCAGGGATCATGGAGCTGGCGTGGGATCGGGCAGTGTTTTGTTCTGCTGTGCATGGGGTTGCTATGAGTCGGAAACGACTCGACAGCACCTAACAACAATAACTCAAGGAAGAGTTGATACCTGTACTACTCAACTATTCCAGAACATAGAAAAAGATGGACTACTCCCAAATTCATTCTATAAAGCAAGCATAACACTGATACCAAAACCAGGGAAAGATATCACTAAAAAGGAAAACTACAGACCTATATCCGTCATGAATGTTGTTGTTGTTATGTGCCGTCGAGTCGGCCCTGACTCATAGCGACCCCTCCTTGGGTTTCCAAGGCAGTATCACTACGGAAGTAGGATTGCCCAACCTTCCTTCC
>NW_006922445.1:622044-624908 GCF_000298275.1 Orycteropus afer afer
GGGTTTGAACCGCCAGTCTCCTGGTTAGCAGTCAAGTGCCATGAATATAGATGCAAAACTCTTCAACAAAATCCTAACCAACAGAATCCAAAAACATATCAAAATAATAGTAAGAATAATACATCCTGACCAAGTGGGATTCATAACTAGTATGCAAGGGTGGTGTAACATCAGAAAAACAATCAATGTAATCCACCACATAAAAGCAAAAAAGGAAAGAACCATATGATCATATCAGTAGATGCAGAAAAGGCATTTGATAAAATCCAACACCTGTTCCTGTTCAAAACTCTTACAAAAAATAGGTATAGAATGGAAAATCCTCAACATAATAAAGGTCATATACACAAAACCAATAGCCAACGTTATTGTTAATGAATGACTCAAAACATTCCCCTTGAGAACAGGAACCAGATAAGGATGCCCTCTATCATCACTTCTATTCAAAATTGTATTGGAAGTCTTAGCCAGGGCAAAAAGGCAAGAAAGAGAAATAAAAGGCATCCAAATTGGCTAAGAAGCAAATCTATCTCTATTCCCAGATGACATGATCCTATACATAGAAAATCCAAGAAACTCAGTAAAAAATATTACTGAAACTAATAGAAAAGTTCAGCAAAGTAGCAAGATACAAGATCAACATACAAAACTCAGTTGAATTCCTCTACATCAACAAAGAGACTTCTGAAAAAGAAATAAGGTAAACAATACCATTTACAATAGCTACTAAAAAGTTAAAATACTTAGGAATACATCTTACCAGGGACACAAAGAAAACTACAAAACACTATTACAAGAAACTAAAAGGGATCTACATAAATGGAAGAACATGTTGTGTTCATGGATAGGAAGACTGAATATTGTGAAAATGTCAATACTATCCCAAAGTAATCTACTCATTCAATACAATCCCAATCCAGATTCCATCAACATTTTTTAAGGACATGGAAAAACCAACTACTAATTTCATATGGAAAAGAAAGAGGCCTCAGATAAGCATAGCACTGCTGAAGAAGGAAAGCAATGTAGGAGGTCTCATACTCCCAGATCTCAAAATGTACTAAACAGCCATGGTAATCAAATCAACATGGTATTTGTACAATGATAGAGAGATAGACCAACAAAACAGAATTAAAAACTCAGAAATAGACCCATCCACCTATGAACAGCTGGTCTTTGACAAAGGCCAAAAACCCATTAATTGGGGGAGAGATAGCCTTTTGAACAAATGGAGCTGGCAAAATTGGATATTGACTTCTAGAAAAATGAAACAAGACCTGTATCTTGCCCCACGCACAAAAACAAACTTAAGTTGGACCAAAAACTTAAATGTAAAACCCAAAACTATAACACTCATCACAGATAAAATAGGGGCAAATCTAGGGGCCCTAATTTATGGCGTAAATAGACTATCAAGCATAACCCAAAAGTCGCAGGCAGGGGAAGAGAAACTAGAGGATTGGGACGTTTTAAAAATTAAATTCTTATGTGCATCTAAAGGCTTCGCAAAAGGGTGAAAAGAGAACCCACAGATTAGGAAAAAAAAAAATATTTGGCTATGACATATCTGACAAGGGATTTATCTCCAAAATCTATGGAAAATTTCAACATGTCAACACCTCAACAGCAAATAGACAAACAACCTAATTCAAAAATTGGCAAAGGAAATGAACAGACACTTCCCCAAAGAGAATATACAGGCAGCCAACAAACTCATGAGGGAATACTACGCTACATGAATTCTCACACAACAAGGATGAATTTCAAGGACATTATGCTGAGTGAAATAAGTCAATCACAGAAGGACAAATACTGTATGAGCCCACTATTGTAAAAAGTCAAGGAAAGTTTATTCAGGGAAGGAAGTTCATTTTGTTGGTTACTGGGGATGAGAGGGGAGGGGAGGGAAAATCTTGGACTATTTGGGGGTCAAGTGTTGATTTGGGTGAGGGAAGGAATGATATGGAAGGAGTCTGTGACCAGCATGGTGACACTGGGGTAAGGAAAGACACTGAAATGCACACAAAAGATACAGACAACAAAGGCAAAAACTATTACATGCACAACACTGCAGTATCACTAGCACCAAATACCAGGCTACGGATTAAACCATAGACAGGTGAGAAGAGAAGGTAGGGGTAGGCCAACAAGAATATACGCTAGATCAATGATAGATTTGGCTGAAGATAATCATACATATGCACTTGTGCTACAAAATTAGCCATGTACATTACAGAAGCAACACAAGAAAGGGTTGCAATAACTTCTCAGAGACAAACAAACACCTTGTAAGAGAATCACCAAGCCTGGGAGCTCAGGACCATAGTCTCAGGGGACATCATGCTCAATTGGCGCACATAGTTCATAAACATTTTGTTCTACAACCTTCTTAGGTGAGTAGCGATGGGGGTCTTAAAACCTTTCAAGTGGCCATCTAAGATGCAGCCACTGGTCTCCTCTCATCTAAAGCAAAGAAGAATGAAGAAAATCAAAGTCATCTGAAAACAATAAGCCCAAAGATAAGATGGACCACAAGGACCTCAGCCTCCATGACCCATGACCAGAAGAACTAGATGGTGCCTGACTACAAATGCCAATCACTCTGGAAGGGATCAAATTTGGAGATCCCAGATAGAGTGGGAGAAAAAAAATGTGAAATAAAATTCCAAAACACAAAAATGACCAGAATTACTGGTCAGAAAGAGACTGGTGAAACCCCTTAGACTAAGATCTAGTCTTTGAGCCTAGAAATGAACTCTCTTCCATGGATTACCTGTCAGATCAACAGTTGTTGTTGTTGTTGTTAAGTGCCATCGAGTCGTTTCTGACTCATAGCGACCCCATGCACAGCAGAACGAAACACT
>NW_006922445.1:625989-627800 GCF_000298275.1 Orycteropus afer afer
TTCCACGTCCTCTTCTGAATCCAGCTTGAACCTCTGGAAGTTCTCTGTCAATATACTGCTGCAAACGTTTCTGAATTATCTTCAGTAAGATCTTACTTGAGATCAACAGTATACCTACCCCAGATCGATGCACTCACCTACTCTAGGGAGATGCACCCCTTGGATCAATCAGCCATGAAACATCAGAGGAGTAGAACTCACATAGTGAGTTTTGGATTTTATCAAATCATGTGCTTCTTTTCCCTTATTTTACTTTGTGATGGATTATATTGATTGTTTTTCTAATGCTGAATCATCCTTGTGTACCTGGCATGAATCCTACTTGGTCATGATGTACTATTTCTTTATTTTATTTTGTTTTTATTGTGATTTGAGTGAAGATTTACAGAGCACTTTCACTTTCCATATAGCAGTTCACATACACTTTGTCTCATGACATTGACCACAATTTACCACAATGCAACAACTCCCCTCCCACTTCCTCCTGATAATTATTTCTTCCCTGTGTCCATCTCTCCATTTACTCCTGCCTCCTGAGCTGCCTCCTTGTGCATAAGCTGTCCTTGTTTCTCCCATGATTGTTCTCTCCAAGGAATGTATCTACCTCAGGTAAATGTTCAACTCATATGTCTGTCTTTTGCTTGGCTGGAAGCCACAGGTGTGGGTTCACTTCCAGACCTGAAGGGCAGTTAGGAGCCATAGTCTCAGTGGTTCCACCAGGCTCTATCAGAACAGCAAACCTGATGCACCCCCCCTTTTTTTTTTCTCAGAATGATTTTGAGTTTTGTTCCACATTGTTCTCCCTATCAAGGATCTTCTACATAGATCCCCTTCCAAGTGGTTGACATTGGTATTTGGGCACCATCTAGTTCTACTGGTCTCATAGTCATATAGACTGCAGATCAGATGGTGTACCAGTTGCTAGGACTGATTGTTTCCATGGATTTTTGGTTTTCTTCATTCTTCTTTGCTCTGGATGAGGAGAGATCCATCGTTGCATCTAGATGGCAGCTTGCAAGTGTTTAAGATCCCAGTCGCTACTCACCAAAGTACGAGGTAGAACAATGTTTTGTGTAGTATGGTATGCAAATCGAGCTTGATGTGGCCTGTGACTATGGTCCCAAGCCCACAGATTCAACCACTCAGTCCCTCTGGGTAGCTGGCTGTGACCAAGCAGTGACTACAACCTTGCCTCTTGTCAGCTCTATTATATACCTGGGAATCCAGATCATACACATAAACTTATAGGACCATTGCCTGCCAACCCTATACATGTTCCTGGGTACACTCCTCACTTCATAGACATATCGACTACTTCAGCCTGTCCACCCATCTGTCCACCCATATATCCACCTGTATAACCATATTTCCCTTAGCTGACAATGCAGGATTGTATGTGCAAAAGGGTCCATCTTTGTTGTCTGTACCTCACCTGTACCTCTCCATGTCTTTCTGTTCCTCAATGCCACCATATTGATCACTTACATTTGGTACATTGCCCTTCTCTTCACCAAAATCATACTTATCTCTATCTATCTAACAATGTTCCCTCCCCTCCCCTCCTACCCTTGGAAACCAACAAAGAAAATTTCCTTCCATAGATAAACCTTTCCTTGACTTTTACAATAACAGACTAATATAATATTTGTCCATTTGTGATTGACTTATATCACTCAGCATAATGTCTTCCAACTTCATCCACGTTATGCAGTATTTTGCAGATTCTACATTATTCTTTAGCGTTGCATAGTATTCCATTGTGTGTATGTACCATAGTTTGGTTATCCATTCCTCAGTTGATGGACACCTAG
>NW_006922445.1:652007-663968 GCF_000298275.1 Orycteropus afer afer
GAGGTAGTGGCTCTCACTCAGTAAGTGAAGTTTCAGGAGGTGTGGGTGTAATTGTGTCTTATGGCGACTGTTGCTGTCTCCCACTCAGTTAGACAAAATTACAATTGAACATAATCAAAACAGTAAAAGCACATGGACAAAAAATACACCATGTAATCACACAGGAACAATAACCAAAAAATGAAGAAAAGGGAATAAGAAAAAGAAAAAATCAAGAAAATCTGCAATATCTGGGAATAGGGCAATAAGGGAAAAAATGTAGAGAAGGAGAATAATGAAGAAAAAAATGGTAAAAATGCAGAAAGAAAAACAAAGAATATGGTTAACCACAAGAAAAAAGGGGAAAAAAATTGCAACCAGGAACAGGGAAATGAAAAAGAGCTGAAAACTATGACCTGGGAGGGGAAGAATAAAGAATAATTGTTAAAAGAATAACAGTATTATTAATAATAGTAGTTTTAAAACAGATAAAAGCAAGCAAACTAAAAACTAGAAAAAAGAAAGAGAAAAAAAAAAAAGGAAAAGAAAATAATCAGGGGAGGGTTGGGCAGGGTACCCAATCTCTGTCTAAGAACACAGACTGGGATGGAGTTCCTCTGTGCCCAGATGATGGGTGATAGTGATGGATGGCTGCACCTCTGTTCACAAAGGGGTGTGGGGTATAAGAGTAACAACGAATGTCACACTTTTCCAGTCATCCAGATCAGGAGTGTCCTTGTGGTTACTGGCAAACAGAACCTGTTCTTAAGCCACTGGAATCTGGGAGAGCACTGTCTCTTTAAATATCCAAAATGATCAAGCCACTTTTAAACATTCAAAATGGCTGTGACCTCCAGCCATGCAAAAGTCCAGAGCTCAGCTCACCTTCCTCTTCGCTGCTACTTTGCCTTTTATTCCCTAGCCACCAGAGCAGTCCTCCGTGCAGTCTCTGGTTAGTAGGGCTGATTTTTAGGTTAATTTTTAGGTCCTACCACCACTCGGCACTCTCCAAGTTGTCTGTGCTGTGCCATCAGGATCGCTCAGGATCACTGCCAGACTGCAGCTACGTATGTCTCCTTTTTTGGTATTTTCATGCAAATTCTGCTAGTTGGGGTTTAGTCCACTTCTATATCCTTCCCTTAAAGGCTCAGGGGTCCAGGATTATCTTACGTGTCTTTGTTAATTGGTTCCCCTTTTCTTTATCGAAAAGGGTGTGTGCAGTCTTTCTGCCTATTCTGCCATCTTACCAGAAGTCTGATGTACTATTTTTTGATATGTTGTTGGAATCTATTAGCTAGGATTTTGTTGAAGATTTTTGAGTCTGTATTCATGAGGGATATTGGTCTTTAATTTTCCTTTTTAGTGGTGTGTTTGCCTAAGGCATTGGACTGCTAATCAGAAGGCTGGCGTTCAAACCCACCAACTACTCCTCGGAAAGAACACTGGACAATCTCCTTCCATAGTGACTGACTGGGAAACTCAAGGAAGGATTGCTATGACTCTTCTCTGAATATTTGGTAGAATTCTTCAGTGAAATTTTCTGGGCCAGGACTTCTTTTGGTTGGTAGTTATTTTATGAACTGTTCAATTTCTTCTGTTGTAAGGGGTGTGTTCAAATTTTTAACCTCAGTCTGTGTTACTTTAGGTAAGTAGCATTTTTCTAGAAATCTGTCCAATTCTTCTAGGTTTTCTGGTTTGTTGGAGTAAAGTTCCTCATAGTATCCTGATATTATCCTTTTTATTTCAATTGGTTCTGTTGTTACATCACCAATTTCATTTCTTTTTCATGTTATTTGCATCTTCTCCTTATTTCCTTTGGTAAATTTGCCATTGGTTTTCAATTTTATTAATCTCTTTTTTAAAAAACAACTAGTCATGTTGATTCTATTTTTTTCTCTTTTCTGTTTATTTCTGCTTGAATCTTTATTATTTGCTTTCTACTGGTAACTGTGGGAGTTTTGGTGGTGTAGAGCCTAAGGCACTTGACTGCTAACCAGAAGGTTGGCAGTTCAAACCCACCAGCCACTCCTCAGAAGAAGATTGGGCAATCTACTTCTGTACAGACACTGCCTGGGAAACCCAAGGAGGGGTTGCTATGAGTTGAAGATGACTTGACAGCACATAACAACAACAACACTGGAAACTGTAGGCTTTTTTTCTAACTGGTGGAGATGTTGGATTAAGATGTTGATTTTGGCTTTTTCTTCTTTGTCATGTGTGTATTTATTGCTATCAATTGCTATCTAATCACTGCTTTTCTTTGTCCCGAAGATTTTGGTGTGTTGTGTTTTCATTCTCATTTGATTCAAGGACATTTTTTTATTTCCATTTTTTGTTCCTTCTTTACCCAGTAGTTTTTTTTTTTTTTATGTTTTATGCAGGGAAAGTTTATTAGACTGTACTTTTATTCTTATTCTTATTCTTATTTTAAGAGTTTGCTTTACATTCAACATCACACATAATTTAGTTTCATTCCCCATTCACCATGCCCAACCCTAACCCAGTCTCCTTCCCTCCCTACCCTGCAACCCTCCCCTAGTGCCCCTCATAATTATGCACTTCTGTTTGTCCTGCATTTCCTCAGATTGCATGTTGGTCCTCTGGTGTCCCATGGTCTACTGCTCTAAGGGATATTTTAACACTGAGTGTGTGGGTGTGGCATCCTGAGTTGAGTGGTCTGCATGTACATCTTGTTAACTATTGGGCTGAAAGCCCACCCCTGGAGGTGAGTTCTATTCCAGGTGCTGAATGAATATCAGGGCCATAGTATTGGGAGTCTCACCAGATTTCATCTGACCAGAAATTCTGGTCATTATTGAGTTTTTGGATTTTGTTCCACGTTTTCCTTCCCACTCTATCCAGGATCTCCAGATTTGATCCTTTCTGAGAGATTGGCATTGGTAGCTGGGCACTATCCAGTTCTTCTCGTCTCGAGGGTCATTGTGTCCTAGGGCTGATTGCCTCTAAATGCCTTTTTTTTTTTTTCCTTCTTCTTCACTTCCAATGCTAGGAGACCATTAGCTGCATCTTAGATGGTTTCTTGCCTAGTCACTACTCACCAATGTAGGATATGGAGCAATACTTTTATGCATTTTATTGTGCCAATTGAGTCTGGTATAGCCCAGTACTATGGTACTGTGGTAGTAGATCTATTGGATCTCTCTCTCATAGTGTCTGGATGTCTGTGAGGGATTACTCTGTGTCTGTCTTCTATTGTTTCTGTAAGGACTGCAGGTATTTTGTATGACTGGTGTCTGTACAAGATTAGCCTCAGCTGAGTCTACCCTTGGTCTACAGTATACCTCTATTCACTGACCCCTGTTTGATCATCTCAGGTGTTTATGTGTTTATCTGTATAGCCTAATGTTTGGTGTTAATGGCAATGTGGTATTGTGGACACATTGGTTGGTTTTAGCATCTGTCATCTATCTCTTATGTGCACAGTTCGGTGTCCTCTCATTTCCCAATGTTATCATGGTGGTCATATATCCTTCCCGTATAGCCCTTCCCCTACCCATGTCAGCATGTAAGCCCCACCTAGTCCTAAATTAATCCCTCCCATTTCCTCTCCATCCAGTAACCTACTAGGTGAGTTCCCTTTCCCAAGGAAACCCTTCTCCATATTTTTTACAGTATGGGCTCATACAGTACTTGTCCTTCTGCAATTGACTTATTTCACTCAGTATAATGTCCTCCAGGTTCATCCACGTTGCAAGATGATTCACATATCTTTAATTTAATTTAACAATCTCATTGTTCTTTAATGTGGTGCAGTATTCCATTGTGTGACTATACCAAATTTGGTTATCCACTCATCCGTTGATGGGCATTTAGGTTGTTTCCATCTCTTTGCTATGGTTAATTGTGCTGCAATGAACATAGGTGTACATATGTCTGTTCATGTGCTATCTCTCACCTCTTTAGGATATATTCCTAGTAATGGAATTGCTGGGTCAAATGGTACTTCTATTTTCAGTTTTTTAAGGAAACGCCATACAGTTTGCCATAATGGTTGTACCATTTTACAATCCCACCAACAGTGCACAAGAATTCCAATCTCTCCACAACCCCTCCAGCATTTGTTACTATCTGATCTGTTTAACTTTGCTATTATTGCTGGGGTGAGATGATATCTTATTGTTGTTTTGATTTGCATCTCTCTAATGATTAATGATCATGAGCAATTTCTCATGTGTTTGTTGGCTGCTTCTTTGGTGAAGTGTCTGTTCAAGTCTTTTGCCCATTTGTGAATTGGGTTATTTGTCTTTTAGGTGTTGAGGTGTTGAAGTTTTCTCTAGGTTTTGGAGATAAGTCTTTTGTCAGATATGTCATAGGCAAACATCTTCTCCCAATCTGTAAATTCTCTTTTTAGCCTTTTGACCAAATCTTTCAATGTGCACAAGAATTTAATTTTTAAAATGTCCCAGTCATCTAGCTTCTCTTCCAACTCCTGCACATTCTGGGTTATGCTTGACAGTGCATTTATGCCATAAATTAGGGTTCCTAGATTTGCCCCTATTTTGTCTTTGATGAATTTTACAGTTTTGGGTTTTACATTTAAGTCTTTGATCCAGCTTGCGTTTATTTTTGTGTATAGGGTGAGGTATGGGTCTTGTTTCATTTTTCTACAGGTGGATATCCAGTTTTGCCAGCACCATTTGTTAAAGAGGCTATCTCTTTCCCATTTAATGGGCTTTGGGCCTTTGTCAAAGATCAGTTGTCCATAGATGGATGGATCTATGTCTGAACTTTTGATTCTGTTCCATTGGTCTATCTGTCTATCATTGTACAAATACCATGCTGTTTTGACTACTGTGTCTATATAGTAGTTCTTAAGATCTGGGAATGTGAGACCTCCCACTTTGTTTTTCTTCTTGAGAAGTGCTCTGCTTATTCAAGGTCTCTTTCCTTTCCATATGAAATTAGTAATTAGTTTTTCCAGGTCCTTAAAAAAATTTATCGGAATCTGGATTGGAATTGTGTTAAATGTACAGTTTGCTTTAGGTAGTATTGACATTTTCACAATGTTTAGTCTACCTATCCATGAACAAGGCAGGTTCTTCCATTTATGTAGTACCTTTGTTGACTCTTGTAGCAGTGTTTTATAGTTTTCTCTGTATAGGTCTTTTGTGTCTCTGGTGACACAAAATTCCTAGATATTTTATCTTTTTCATAGCTATAGTGAATGGTATGGTTTCCCTTATTTCTTTTTCAGAGGAGTCCTTGATAGTGTAGAAAAATCCAACTGATTTTTGTATGTTGATCTTGTATCCTGCCACTTTGCTGAACCTCTCTATTAGTTCCAGTAGTCTTTTTATTGAGTCCCTTGGTTTTCTATGTATAGGATCATACCATCTGCAAATAGAGATAGTTTTAATTCCTCTTTGCCAATATGTATGCCTTTTATTTCTCTTTCTTGCCTTATTGCCCTGACCAGGACTTCCAATACAATGTTAAATAGAAGTGGTTATAGAGGGCATCCCTGTCTGGTTCCCGTTCATAAAGGGAATGCCTTGAGGCTTTCTCCATTAATAATGATGTTGGTCTTTGACTTTGCATATATACCCTTTATTATGTTGAGGAATTTCACTCTATTTTGGCTGAGAGTATTAAACAGGAATGGATGTTAGATTTTTCTCAAATGTCTTTTCTACATCAATTGATATAATCATATAGTCCTTTTGTTTTGTTTATGTGGTGGATTACATTGATTGATTTTCTGATGTTCAACCACCCTTGCACACCTGGTATGAATCCCACTTGGTCCAGATGTATTAATTTTTTGATATGTTGTTGGATTCTGTTGGCCAGGATTTTGTTAAAGATTTTTGCATCTATGTTCATGAGTGATATTGATCTGTAGTTTTCCTTTCTTGTGTTGTCTTTCCCTGGTTTTGGTATTAGTGTTATGCTTGCTTCATAAAATGAGTTTGGGAGTACTCCATCTTTTTCTATGTTCTGGAATAGCTTGGGTAGCATAGGTGTCAACTCTTCTCTGAATATTTGATAGACTTCTCCAGTGAAGCCATCAGGGCCAGGGCTTTTCTTTGTGGGAAGTTTTTCATGACCTGTTCAATTTCTTCCCTTGTTATAGGTCTGTTCAAGTTTTCTACTTTGGAGTGGGATAATTTAGGTAGGTCTTGTGATTCTAGAAACTTGTCCATCTCTTCTAGGTTCTCAAATCTATTGGTGTACAATTTTTCATAATATTCTGTCAGTATCTTTTTTATTTCAGATGGTTCTGTTGTGATGACACCATTTTCATTTACAATTCTTGTGATTTGGGTCTTCTCCTTCTTTTCTTTTGTTAGATCTGCCAATGGTTTATCAATTTTATTAATCTTTTCAAAGAACCAGCTCTTTGTTTTGTTGATTTTCTTTATGTTTTTGTTTTGTTTTGTTTTGTTTTTGTTTCATTTATTTCTGCTCTGATCTTTATTATTTCCTTGCTTCTAGATACTGTAGGACTCTTTTGCTGTTCTATTTCTAGTTGTTGTAGTTGACAAGTTAGAGTGTTGATTTTGTTTCTTCTTTCCTCTTTTTTGATGTATGCATTTATTGCTATAAACTGTCCTCTGAGTACTGCTTTTGTTGTGTCCCATAGGTTTTGGTGGCATGTATCTTCATTCTCATTAGTTTCTAGGAATATTTTATTTCAGTTTTTATCTGTTCTGTAACCCAATGGTTTTTAAGCAGAGAGTTGTTCAGCTTCCATATGTTTGATGCCTTTTCCTTGTTCTTCCTATTATTAATTTCTAGTTTTATAGTATTGTGGTCGGAGAAGATGCTTTGCAGTATTTCAATGCTTTTGAATTTATTGAGTCTTGTTTTATGTCCTAGCATATGGTCTATTCTGGAGAAGGATCCATGTGCACTGGAAAAAAAATGTCAATTGTGTTTTTGTTGGGTGAAGTGCTCTATATATGTCTATGAGTTCCAGTTGGTTGATTGTATTGATGAGCTCTTCTGGATCTTTGTTTAGTTTTTTTCCTGTTGACCTGTCTCTCCTTGAACGTGGTGTGTTAAAGTCTCCTACTACTAACGTAAAGTTGTCTATCATCACTTTTAATTCAGTTAATATTTGCTTCACGTATTTTGGAGCACTTTCCTTGGGTGCATAAATATTTATTATTGTAACATCTTCTTTGTCGATTGACCCTTTCAGCATCACATAATGCCCATCCTTGTCTCTTAAGATGTTTTCCATCTTAATGTCTATTTTATCAGAAATCATAATTGCTACCCCTGCCCTTTTATGGTTTCCATTGGCTTAATATATTCTTTTCCATCTTTTAACTCTTATTTTGTTTTTATCTTTGTGTCTAAGGTGTGTCTCTTGTAGGCAGCATATCGATAGGTTTTCTTTTCTTATCCAGTCTGCCATTCTCTTTCTCTTGATAGGTGCATTTAGTCCATTCACATTGAGTGTAATTAGGTACACTAATTGTGATAGGTATGAGTTGATTGGTGTCATTCTACTGTGTTTTTTTGTCGTATCGTTGGTGATTCCTTGGTCTGTGTATATTTCTGTGCTGAGTTCAGCTTGTTGGCTAGTGCTTTCCCTTGTCTTCTTTATAGTTGCTTTTGTGTTTATTAAGCCCATATGTTTTCCTTCCTTCTGGATTTGCTTAGAAGAATTGTTACTCTTCTCTGTGGTTACCTTGGAGTATATTCTTGTCTCTACATTTTCAGAACAGTGCGTGCTGCAAAGACATTGTCGTGTTTTCCTCTCCATTTGAGGGTCTGTACCTAGGAGTTTTATTCCTTCTGATAGGTTAGTTGCTGTTGTTTTGTGCTGCTTGAGTTCCTTGATTTATAAGGTAGACTGTTTTTATGGTCTTATTATGAGTATCTATTTCTGATTTGTTTTTAGAGTTGATGTCACATATCCTGGTTCTGCTGATCTCTGTTGTGGGTTCTCTATTGGTAGGACTTCCTTAAGCATTTCTTGTAGGATTGGTCTGGTTTTCACAAAGTCTCTTAATTTCTGTTTATCTGAGAATGCCTTGATTTCACCCTCATATTTGATGGATAATTTGGCTGGATATAGGATTCTTGGTTGGAAGTTCTTTTCCTTCAGAGTTTTATATATGCCATCCCATTGCCTCCTTGCCTGCATGGTTTCTGCTGAGTAATCAGAGCTCAGCCTAACTATTTGATTATTATAAGTAATATTTCTTCCTTCCTGGGCAGCTCTCAAAATTTTTTGTCTTTGATTTTGGAAAGTTTGATTATAATATGCCTCAGTGTTTCTCTTTTGGGATCCATCTTGTGTGCGGTTCTATGAGCTTCTTGGACAAGTATCTTTTCTTCCTTCATGATATGGGGGAAGTTTTCTGTTAGCAGGTCTTCCACAATTTTCTCAGTGGTCTTTTTCACCTCTTCTTTTTCTGGAATTCCAATGAGTCTTATATTGTTTCATCTCATGTCATCGCATATAATTCTTAGGTTCTCTTCATTTCTCTTAAATCTTTGTTCTGATTTTTCTTCATACAGGCTAGTGTCCAGGGATTTGTCTTCTACTTGGGATATGTGTTCTTCAGCCAGTTATAATCTACTCTTTTGAACTTCTACTGTGTTGTGTAGTTCTGTCATTTTGGTGTTCATGCTCTGCATATCAATAGACATTTTCTGCATTTCTACTGCTGTTTTTGTATGAGTTCTGATTGTGAATTAATCTTAATATTCTGTTCTTCAATGATTTTCCTGAGTTCCTCCAGGGAACTGTCTGTGTTCTCCTTGTTTCTGTTTGGGGTTTCCTTAGGCTCTTGTAAAGCTCTATAAACATATCTTCTAAATTCCTTCTGAGATAATTTTCTTGCCTCCTCTTCCTCCATATATAATGAAAACTTTGTTTGTGGTTTTGCTTCTAATGCCTTGTACTGGTTTTTTTTTTTTTTTTTTTTTTTTTTTTTTTTTTTTTTGTTTGTTTGTTTGATTTGAGGTTGCCTGTTGTTTCCTAGACATTTTGAGATTGTCTTTAACTGCTGGTTACATGTTGATTTGTTTTGTCTTGGTTTTATGGCTTAATATTTTGAAAAGGTGAAGCTGGTGTATTTCATTTTATTATTGATTCAGGTATGTTGGGTCGCTCTGCAGTTTTCTTTGTGATGGTGGAATCACTACATGGAATGTGGATATGTGTTTCTGTTTGTCATAAAGAGGGTTTAGAGTTTGAATCAGGTTTTATGGTAATTGGCTGAATATGGTTTCTTCTATTAAATGAGTGAAGTTATTGGTGGAGAAGGTGGGAGCAGAAGAAGGAAAGCTTGCTGTTGCTAGAGTCAGTTTGTAGGGCTTTGAAAAGGCTGCTACTGATGATGTGGTACTGTTATTTACACACCTGTGGCTCAATTTCAGGAAATATTCCTGTTGTTAGGGTGTTGCCACTTTCCACCAGGCTCAGACACCCTCAAAGACCCCATTTCTCGAGGCCCCTTGGCATGAAGAAGCCAATCCAAGGCAAATTCACGGGTCTGCACTAGGCCGCGGATTCCTCTCTCTCCACCCTGTCTACCTACAGCATCAGCCCAATCCGCCCAGACCATGCATGAACTGCTCAGGAGTTTGTCTGTGATACCGCCCACCTGCAGCGCCAAAGATATGCACAATTTCAGCTGTGCTGGAGTCAGGAGAATGCCTGCTAGCAATCTGTGGTCCTGATATCCATGACAAAAACAAGCACAGACCTTTCAATGCCTCCCAAGCTGACCCAAGCCCACTCTGTGACCTGCTGAGGGTGGAGCAAGCTCACCCTCCTGGAGCACTAGTGAGCTCTCTGCTTGGGTTTCAGTGGTGCTGCGGGCGCCTGTTTGCACCTAGCCGACTGAAGTTAATGATAAAATCAAGTGCTGAAGGCAGATCCTTGGGGTGTTTGCTGGTATGTTGGTGTGGTCACTGGTATGCTGATATAAGGTGTCTTCTTCCTTGGCCCACAGAGATCTCAGGTGGCCGCCTTCTTCTGCCAGTCAGTGGCTCCCCCAGGGAAGTTTCCAATGGCCTTTCTTGGCTGCCCATCTGCCCTCTGCCAGGTAGATCTTCGTTAAATTCTTTCCCTGTGCCTTTCCTCTAATTCTATTCTTCTATGTTTGGTGCACTCTGATTCAGTGAGATGTTCAGAGCACCAAAATTTCTAATTCAAACTGCTGTACCTAGTTTTTCAAGCACTAAGATGCTAAAGGGAAATAGCGTGGTGATTACAGACGAGACTCCATTTTTGAATCTACCCAGTAGTTTTTAAGTAGGGTGTTATACAATTGCCATGTGTTTGTTTTTTTCTTGGTTGGCTTCCCCCCCCCCCGGGACTCATCTATGCCATTCCATTACCTTCTTATCTGAATAGTTTCTGGAAAAAAAAAAAAAAACAGAGCCTCGTCTTCTTGGTTGCCCTTCGTAGGTAATATTTCATTTTTCTAGTGCTGCTTTCAGGATTCTTTCTTTGTCTTTGATTTTGGTTAGTCTGATTATGATATGTCTTGGTGATTTAATTTTGGGGTCTATCTTGTTTGGGGTTCACTGAACTTCTTGAATGACAACCTTCCTGTCTTTCGTCATATTAGGGAAATTCTCTTCCAACAAATCTTTAATTATTTTCTCTGTGGCTTTATTTGTCTCTTCTTGTTCTGGAATTTGGATTCATCTAAGTTATTCCTTTTGATGGTGTTCCACATAAATCCTAGGCTTTCTTCATTTTGTTTTGATCCTTTTTCTGGTTGATCCCTTGAAAAAGTAGTTTTGAGAGATTTCTCTTCAATCTCACTAATTCTGTATTCCATTAATTCAGTTTTACTCCTTTATCCTTTCTATGTGGTATCCATTCCTGAAATCTTAATATTAATCTTCTTGATTTCTATTTGCTGTTTTTGTATGGTTTCTAATTTTTTGTTTATTTTGCCAGTTTGTTCTTGTATTGTTTTCCTAAATTGTTCTAAAGTTTTGTGCATATCTTCCTTAATTTTGTTGGTGTTTTCCTTGACTTTTTCACTGTTTTCCTTGATCTGTCTGTCAATCCATTGAATGTACCTAAGTATAATTCTTTTGATTTCCTGGTCAGGTAGTTCCAATGCTGCTTTCTGCCTCAGAGAGTTTTATTTGCTCTGTACTTTGGTTCTTTGTTTATACTAGTTTACCTTGATTCTTTGTGTGAGCTAGGATGGTCAGTTATCTCTGAGACATTGTGATATCTCTGAGAAATTGCATTTATATTTAATTGGTGATCATATTTAGATGTGGTTCCCCCAGGTTTATTTTTTGTATGGTTGGGTTTTTTTGTTTTGTTTTGATATAACTGAGCAAGAAGGGCTGGTATTCTACTCTGTTCACTACTTTTGGCACCACTTAGGCAGTTACCACCTGTCTCCTGGTGAGTGTGATAAAAGATGAGAATGTGTGCACAGATCTCTATTAATTATTTGTGTATAACAATTGAGGGTGAGTTAGACTGGTATTTGCCACCATCTATCATTTATCATTTGTTGCAGAAGAAGACTTCCAGCAAGATGACAGAATAGGCAAACAAGCTACACAGACCCTCTGCAACAAAGAAACAATAAACAGTTTGAAACAAATAGAAAAGATAATCCTGGAATCCTGAGCTTTGAAGGGAAGCATAAAGAAGTGGATTAAATATCAACTTGTGGAAAAACCTGGATGAAAACAGTGAATAAAGAGGCAAATGGAGCTGGGGATTGCCAGCTGTCCTGGTAGCAGAGCTGATTTGAATATTTACAAGTGACATTTTGATCCAAGCAGCAACCTAAGAATTGGCTGGGCTTGCTGAGGATTGCATTGGCAAATGCACAGGAAGCTGACAACTAGATAGGAAAACAATTAATGAAGAGACAAACATAGCTATGGACTGTCGGCTGTCCTGAGGGAGCAGCCATATTGAATACTTGCAAGTGGTGTTCCAATTTAGTTGCAACCTAAGAATAGACTCTGCTTTCCCTTACAGAACCTGGGTGCCCTGCCCCCAGTTTTATT
>NW_006922445.1:664085-667193 GCF_000298275.1 Orycteropus afer afer
CATTTACCATGTGCAACTCTAACCCAGTCTCCTCCCCTCCCTACTCTATAACCCTCCCCCGTGCCCCTCATATTTATGCACTCCTGTCTGTCCTGCATTTCTTCAATTTGAATGTTGGTCCTCTGGTATCCCATGGACTATTGCTCTAAGGGATGTATTACCAGAGTATGTGGGTGCATCATCCTGGGTTGAGCGGTCTGTGTGTACATCTTGTTAACTATTGAGCTGAGAGCCAGCCCTTGGGGGTGTGTTTTATTCCAGGTGCAGAATGTATTTCAGAGTCATAGTATTGGGGTTCTCATCATATTTCATCTGACCAGTAATTCTGGTCATTATTGAGTTTTTGGATTTTGTTCCACATTTTTCCTCCCACTTTATCCATGATTTCCAGATTTGATCCTTTCCTGAATGGTTGGCACTCGTAGCTGGGCACCATCTAGTTCTTCTGGTCTCAGGGGCCATCGTGTCCTATGGCTGATTGCTTCCAAATGTCCTTGTTTGTTTTGTTTTGTTTTGTTACATTCTTCTTCACTTATGATGCTAGGAGACTGTTAGCTGCATCTTAGATGGCTGCTTGAAAGCTTTTAAGACCCCAAATGGTACTCACCAATGTAGAATGTGGAATAATCTTCCTTTCTTTTTATTTTATTCTTTTCCCTTCTTTAGTTCTTATTTTTGGTTTCTTTGTTTTTTTCCTTTTCTTGGTTCCTTTCTTTTTTCTTTCTTTTATTCTTTTCCTCCTTCAGTTATTCTTATCTGTTGTTTTCTTTTTGCATTTTTTATATATTTCCTTTATTATTCTTTTTCTCTTGCCTTTTCTTTTATTTCCACCCTCCCCAGATATTGCAGGGGCTTTTTCTCTGTCCTTCTTTGGCCTTTATTTTTTTTCTTTTTCATTCATTGCATTTTCTTTTCTTTTTCTTCCTTTTTTTTTTTTTTCCAATTGTTCCTGTTTGTTTATGCAATTTGTGCTTTTGTTGTCTTGTTTTAATTTTTTCATAATCAGATAGGAGAAATAAACAATGCCAACATGACCCAACCATACCTATGCCTACTGAACCCCACCCACTAGGTGAGTGCCACCACTTGCTTTTGTACTAACAAATCAATGGTTGCTAATACCAGCCCAACTCACCCTTATTGCTTTTCCCTCAACTGGCCCCTGGTTTCAGAGGGAATTCAAGCTGGCTCAAAAAACAGCTGTGGTCAGGGCGTCCAGTCCCAGACAAAATTCCTGCTATCTCAGAAGGTAACTGGACACAGGGTCTCATTCCCAGAATAAAAGTTCCTGCCATCCCAAAAGACACTAGATGTAGGGTACTTGGTCTCAGAAAAAGTTCATACTGGCCCAGAACGTAGCTGGGAACAGGACACCTAGTGCTGGGACCAGTTACTGACTACCCAGAAAGCAGCTGGTGGCAGGATGCTCAGACTGGGATGGAATTTCTGCCAGTTCAGAAGATGAGCGAGGATATGCAGTACATGCATTCACAGAGAGATTATGGAGTACACAGGGAACAAGAGAAATATCACACCTTTCTGGCCATTGGCCACCAGTGTGTGGTTTCCTGTGAAGTCATCAGCAAGTAGACCTGACTCTTGGGTTGCTGCTTAAATTAGAATGCCACTTGCAAATATTCAAAACAACCATTCCATCAGCTAGCCAATAGTCCATAACTCCATTTTTATCTTTATTCACTGTTTTCATTCAGATTCTTCTGCTATTCAATATTTAATCTACTTTTTTATCCTTCTCTTCAAATCTCAGGGTTCCAAGATTATCTTCTGTATCCATTTCAACTGGTTTCTCATTTCTTGGTTGTAGAAAGTCTGCATAGCTTTTACGCCTATTCTACTTTCTTGCCAGAAGTCTTCCCCAAACTTTCTTATCCAGTTCACAGCCAAAGACAAATTCTCCCTCTCTCTAGATAAATTGAACCTATCAGAGAAAGTTTGTCATCTTAATCATTTTTTGTAACATATAATTGTAACTGAATTAATTATAACTCTCTTTTCCTCTTTTAGCAAATGTATCTTATTTCTTTTCGGTTTGTATTTCAATTCAGATCCAAAAGATCAGCACACACAAAAGGATGTTTTCGTGCTTCTGCTGTAACATTTCCATAGTAGCAATAGGTTTGGTAAAATCCAAAGGTTTTACTTTATCAAGTTTTACTTTATCAAGTTCTGTTTAGAAAAATAGGAGCTCTGGTAGCATAGTGCCTAAGGCACTTGACTGCTAACCAGAAGTCTGGTGGTTCAAACTCAACAATCACTCCTCAGAAGGAAGATGGGGCAATCTACTTCCATAGTGATACTTCCCCGGAAACCCAAGGAGGGGTTGCTGTGAATCGGTTCTGCCTCTAAGGCATATAACAACAACAACATTTTGAAAAATGTACAGAGACAGCAGTCCTCCTTGCTAGGTATCAGAAGAGGGAATGAAGAATAAAAAATATTTAGTTGTTTCTTGATTAATGAAGACTATTTAACATATAAGATGTAACTAGTTGTCTCTCACTCTCTGGAAGAAAGAAGAAAGCCAAAACCTTAAGTTTTTTGGACTAATAGACCACATGAACCACAGCCTCGACTACCTTGAGTAGGTGCTAGCTACCACTAATAGCCACTCTAATCAGAGCCACAGAAGGTCCTGGACAGAGTGGGAAAAAAATGTAAAACAAAATTCAAAATCATAAACAAACAAACAAAAAAAGACTTACTGGTCTGCAGAATCTGGTGTAATCCCTGAGACTATGATACTTTACACACTTTAAACCTAGAAATTAACCCACTCCTAGAGGCCACCTTGCTGCCAAACAATAGACAGGCCTATAAAGTGAACAGTAACACTCATGAGGAGCATACTCCTCAGAAAATGATCAACAATACAAAACCAAAAAGGCAGCATCTGCTCAAAACAAAACAAAATTTGGAAGGCAGGAAGGGGCAGGAAAGAACCCAGGGAGGAAGTGGACCGGGTCTCGGGAGCAAGGTAAGCACGGGCGGGCTGGTGCTTACTCACTGATCTGCACTGAACACTTTCCCTTGTTACCCTCCCGAGAGGGACTGGGTCTCTGGGAGCAAGGTAAGCACAGGCGTAGCACA
>NW_006922445.1:694113-698270 GCF_000298275.1 Orycteropus afer afer
ACCATGCCCTGTGATTAAAGTCAATGGAAAATTACAGCAACCCAATTCTGATATGACTGCTAAGAGCACAGACCCCTCAGGAATGAAGGTTTGGGTCACCCCACCAGGCAAAGAACCACGACCAGCTGAAGTGCTTGCTGAGGTGTCACCAATTTTCTGATCTTATTCCTTCCAAATCCCTGACCATACAGCCAAATGATTGGCTACAGTCCATGGATTCAGTATACAATCTCACATCTGGCCATTTCTCCCTCCAAGTAAAGTGAACAATCAGATGCATTGCTGGATGTTCTGCCCATTGGTACAATTTCCCTTCAGAGTGGTCCCAGAAAGGGACTGTGGTGCTGCTGCTGTCCACTTTAGAGTGGTGCCTGAATATCATGTAGAACCATCTATAAATGAAGCACAAGTTTTCTCTTCCTCAGTGAACTGATCATAAGGAACAGAATAGGAGAGGAAGAATAGGAGAGGGAAAGTAATGTTACTGGAGTGGAAACCATAGGCATTTAGGTCATTTCTTCTTGAAACTTCTGCCTTGAGGTTCTATTTGAGCCTGATCTTTTATACATCACTTCCATTAAATGATAAAGTGCTACTATACATATCCAACTTTATGACTCTGTGGACGAGATGACACCAAGATCATGGTGGGCAGCTCAGGCAGCATGGTGACTTGGTGGCCCATGGTTAGACATTCAGTTTCTACTAAGGTCCATTAACAAGTAAAATCTTGTTCCTCTAAATGAAAGTAGTTACCTGAAGAGCATGGCAGACCTTTGCTCTAAAATCCTCAGGGTCTACACTGTCATTCAGCAATAGGGGCCTGCCAAAGATCCAAACAGCATTACTATCTTCCAGTGACTCTTCACGTACCATTGGATCAGCTTATTCACACCGTCTAAGTAGCAGAGTAGCTTTTGCAGCAGCCTAAACCTGTTGCAGTCTTCTGATGTCTAGGCCCCACTCAAAACTAGCAGCTTTTCAAGTCATTTGATAAATAGGCCAGAGCAGCACACCCAAATTAGGGATATGTTATCTCCAAACTCCAAAGAGACCCATCAAGCATTGTGCCTCTTGTTCAGTCATGGAAGGGGTCAGATGCAATATCTTATCTTTCACTTTTTTCTTTTTTTTTCTTTTTTAATTTTTATTGTGATTTGGGTGAAAGTTTACAGAGCAAATTCACTTTCCAGACAGCAGCTCACATACAGTTTGTCTCATGAATTGACTGCAATTTCCCACAGTGCAACAGCTCCTTTCCCATTTCCTCCCCACAGTTACCTCTTCCCTGTGTCCTTCCCTCCCATGCACTCTTGCCCCCTGAGCTGTTTCCCTGTGCATATGCAGCTCTTTTATTCTTCCATGATTGATCTCTCCAAGGAGTCTAATGGAAATGTTCAGCTCATATGCCTGTCTTTTTTTTGGCTGGAAGCCACAGGAGTGGGTTCAATTCCAGACTTGAAGGGCAGCTAGGGGCCATAGTCTCAGTGGTTCCATCAGGCTCTATCAGACCAGCAAAACTGGTCCCCCCCCCTTTTTTTAATGATTTTGAGTTTTGTTCCACATTGTTCTCCCACTCTATCCAGGAACTCTTATGTAGATCCACCTCTGAGTGGTTGTCAGTGGTAGCCGGGCATCATCAAATTGTAGTCTCATATAGTATGAGGATCACATGGTATACCAGTTGCTTGGACTAATTGTTTCCATGTATCTTTGGTTTTCTCCATTCTTCTTTGCTCTGGATGAGAAGACAGCCATTGTTGCATCTGGATGGCCGCTTGCAACCTTTTAAGATTCCACTTGCTACTTGCCAAAGTAGGATGCTTAATGTCCCCTGCAACTATGGTCCCAAGCCCAAAGGTCCAACTACTTGCTTCCTCTGGGTAGCTGGCTGTGGCCAAGAAATGACTACAACCTTGTCCCTTGTCAGCTCTACTACATACCTGGGAATTCTTACAGAATATACAAATACATTGTCTGAAATATTGTCTACCAACCCTATACAAGGTCTTGGGCTCACTCTCGCCTGCATGGACAAACCTAATAGTTCAGTCTGTCCACCCATCTATAAACCCATATATCAATGTTTGCCTTCACTGACAATGCAGTACTATATGTGCAAATGGATTCATCTTTGTTAACTATACCTCCCATGAACCTCTTTATGTCTTCCTCTTCCTCAATGCCACTGTGTTGATTGCTCACATTTGGTCCATTGCCCTTCTCTTCACCCAAATCAATACTTGTCTCTACCTATCTAACAGTGTTTCCTACCCTCCCTTCACACCCCTGGTAACTAACAAAGAAAATTTCCTTCCATATATAGGCCTTTCCTTGGCTATTTACAATGATGGACTAATACAATATTTGTCCTTCTGTGATTGACTTATTTCACTCAGCATAATATACTCCAAGTTCATCCATGTTATGCAGTGTTTGGCAGATTCTACATTATTCTTTAGGACTGCATACCATTCCATTGTGTGTATGTACCATAGTTTGGTTATCCATTCTTCTGTTTATGGGTGTAATTATATCTGTTCTTGTCCTGGTCTCACTTCTTTAGGATATATACCTAGTAATAGAATGGCTGGGTCAAATGGTATTTCTAATTTCAACTTTTTAAGGAATCACCATACTGCTTTTCACAGTGGTTGTATCATTTGACAGTCCCACAAGCAATATATGACAGTCCCAATCTCTTCTCATCCTCACCAGCATTTGCTATTTGCTTTCTTGTTGAACTTTGCTACTAGTGCTGGGGCAAGATGGTATCTCATTGCTGTTTTGATTTGCATCTCTCTACTGGCTAATGAACCATCAGCCTTCTGGTTAGCAGCCAAGTGCCTTAGGCACTATGCTATCAGCCACTCCTCGGAAGGAAAGTTGGGCAATCTACTTCATAGTGATACAGCCTCGGAAACCCAAGGAGGGGTCACTATGAGTCGGGTCTGACTTAATGACACAAAACAACAACAACAACAACAATGGCTAATGATGGTGAACATTTCTTCATATGTTTGTTGGCCATCTGGATACCCTCTGGTGAAGTGTCTATTCATACCTTCTGCCAATTTTTGAATTGGATTATTTGTCTTTTTGTTGTTGAGGTACTGGCAGTTTCTATAAATTCTAGAGATGTTTCTTATCAGATATGTCAGAGCTGAATATTTCTTCCCAATCTGTAGGTTCTCTTGTGGAGAATTCTTTTGAAGCACTTAAAAATTTAGTTTTTAGAAGATCTTACTTATATAGTTTATCTTCTTCTGCTGTTTGTACGTTTTGGGTTATACTTGATAGTCTATTTATGCCATATATTATCCAAAGCATATATTACTCACTCACACTCACTCATTGCCATGAAGTCAGATCTGACTAATAGCGACTCTTCCTTGGGTTTCTGAAGCAGTATCTCTATGGAAATAGATTCCCCAATCTTCCTTCCAAGAACTGGCTAGTGGGTTTGAACTGTCAGTCTTCTGGTTAGCAGTCAAATGCCTTAGGGACTATGCCACCAGAGCTCCTTATATTAGGGCCCATAAATTTGCTCCTAGTTTTTCCTTGAAGTGCTTTATGGTTTTAGGTTTCACATTTAAGTCTTTGATCCATCTGGAATTCTCTTTTGTGTATGGTGTGAGGTACAGATCTTGTTTCATTTTTCTGCAAATGGATATTCAGTTTTGCCAGTACCATTTGTTAAACAATCTCTTCTGCATTTAATGGATTTGGGACCTTTGTCAAAGATCAGCTGACCATATGCCAATGGATCTATCTCTGGGTTCTCAATTCTATGCCATTGGTCTATGCATCTGTCATACCAATACCAGGTAGTTTTGACTACTGTGGCTGTATAGGAGGTTTTAAGATCCGACATTGTGAGACCTCCTACTTTGTTCTTCTTCAGTAATGCTTTGCTTATCCGAAGTCTCTTTCCTTTTCATATAAAATTACTGGTTGGTTTTTCCATGTGCCTAAAGAATGTTAATGGGATCTGCATTGGGATTGTATTGAATATATAGATTGCTTTGGGTAGAATTGACATTTTCACAATGTTCACGCATTCTAGCCATGAACATGGTATGTTCTTCCATATGTAGATCTATGCAGATTTATGTAGATCTCTTATGGTTTCTTGAAGTAGTCTTTTGTAGTTTTCT
>NW_006922445.1:701726-702793 GCF_000298275.1 Orycteropus afer afer
CTGCGATGATGGGCTCAAGTATAGCAGGGATTGTGGGGCTGGTGCGGGATCAGGCAGTGTTTCGTTCTGCTGTGCATGGGGTTGCTATGAGTCAGAAACGACTCGATGGCCCTTAACAACAACAACAACAACAACAACAACTTTTGTGTCCCTGATGAGATTTATTCCCAAGTATTTTAGTTTTTTGGAAGCTATTGCAAATGGTATTGAGTTCTTTATTTCTTTTTCAGCAGTCTCTTTGCTGGTGTACAGGAATCCAACTGATTTTGGGGCATTGATCTTGTATCCTGCCACTATGCTAAATCTCCCAATTACTTCCAGTAGATTTTTACTGAGTCTCTTGGATTTTATAGGCATAGGATCATATCATCAGCAAATAGGTATAGTTTGACTTCATGCTTACCATTTTGGATGCCCTTGAGTTCCATTTCTTACCTTATTGCCCTGGCTATGACTTTCAATACAATGTTGACTAGAATTGATGATAGAGGGCATCTTGTCTGTTTCCTTTTCTCAAGTGGAATGGTTTCAGTCTGTCTCCATTGATAATAACGTTGGCTGTTGGTTTTGCATATATGCTTTTTATTATGTTGAGGAATGTCCCTTCTATTCCTATTTTGCTGAGAGTTTTGATCAGGAATGGCTGTTGGATTTTATCAAATTCCTTTTCTGCATCAATTGATATGATCATGTGGTTCTTTTCCTTTGTTTTATTTATGTGGTGGATGACGTTGATTGTTTTTCTAATGTTTAACCATCTTTGCATACCTGATATAAACCCCATTTGGTCATAATGAACTATTTTCTTGATGTTTTGTTGGAGTCTATTGGCTAGGATGTTGTTGAAGATTTTTGCATATATATTCATGAGGGATATTGGCCCGTAGTTTTTCTTTTTGAGTGATGTCTTTGCCTGGTTTTGGTATCAAGGTTATGCTTGCTTCATAAAATGAATTAGGGAGGATTTTATCCTTTTCTATCTTTTGGAGTAGTTTGGGTAAGATTATGTCAGTTCTTCTCTGAATATTTTGTAGAATTCTCCAGTGAAACCATCTGGGCCAGGACTT
>NW_006922445.1:703296-707669 GCF_000298275.1 Orycteropus afer afer
TTTTGGCTCTTTCTTCTTTTTTGATGTGTGCATTTATTGCTGTAAATTGGCCTCTGATCACTGCTTTTGCTGTGTCCCAAAGATTTTGATATGTTGTGTTTTCATTCTTATTTGATTGAAGGAATTTTTTTTATTTCATTTTTTATTTCTTCTATTACCCAGTCATTTTTGAGGAGGATGTTCTTCAGTTTCCATATGTTTGTTCTTTTTTTGTTGATCTTCCTATTGTTGATTTCTAATTTGATAACATTGTGATGTGAGAAGACACTTTTCAGTATTTCAATGTTTTTAAATATATTAAGGCTTGTTTTATGGCCTAACATATGATCTATCATGGAGAACATTCCTTGTGCACTGGAAAAGAATGTATATTGTGTTGTTTTGGGGTGAAGTGCTCTGTGGATGTCTATAAAGTCAAGTTGATGGATTGTATTGCTTAGCTCTTCTGTGTCTTTGTTGAGTTTCTTTCCAGTTGTTTATCTTTCATTGAAAGTGGTGTATTAAAATTTCCCACTATGACTGTGGAGTCATCTGTTTGCCTTTTCAATTGTTTTGAAGTCTGATTTATGTATTTCAGGGCTCTTTCATTGTGTCCATAGGTTTATTATTATTATATCTTCTTGTTCATTTAATCATTATATGATGTCCTTCCTTGTCTCTTATGGAGGTTTTTGTCTTAAAGTCAATTTTATCAGAAATTAATATTGCCACTTCTAGTCTTTTGTGGTTGCCGTTAGCTTGATATATCTTTTTCCAACCTTTGATTTTTAGTCTATTTTTGCCTTTGTCTCTAAGTTGTGTCTCTTGTAGACAGTGTACTGATGTGTTGTGTTTTCTCATCCAGTCTGCAACTCTCCGTCTCTTGAAAGGTGCATTTAATCCTTTGACATTCAGTGTAATTATTGACAAGTATGAATTGGTTGCTGTCATTTTGTTGTGTGTTTTTTCATGATGTTGCTTGTTTCTTTGTTCTATATAATTTTCTGTGCTGAGCTCATTATGTTTATGAATCATGTTATCATTTCCTTTGTTGCTGTTGTAATAGTATTTGCCAAATATTTTTGCTTATCCTCTTTTTTATTGTGATGTGATGGTTTATCATTTTCCTTTGAGGTTATCCTGTGATTTATAATTTTCTCCCTGAGGTTAGAACAGTCCATTCTATCTTGCAACTCTCTTGACTTCCTCACCATAAAGAAGTTCTGTAACTACACAGGATTTTCCCTCTTTTTGGTTTGTAGTTGTCCTCACTTGCCAATTTATATCTCTGGTTCCTTGTTTACAATCTTATAAGCATATTTTACTTTGGTTACTGCCATAGCTGTGTTGGTTTCTTGGTTAAGACATGTTGTGTAGTAATGGCAGGTTGTTGTTTGCTCTTACTGGTTCTCTGTTCAAAGGAGTCCCTTTAGTATCTCTTGTAAAGTTGGTCTGGTTTTAACAAATTCCCTCAATTTCTGCTTACCTTGAAATCTCCTAATTTCACCTTCATATTTGGGGAACAGTTTTGCTGGGTATATGATTCTTGGTTGGAAATTTTTCCCTTTCAGGGTTTTATATATACCACCTCATTGCCTTCCCACTCACATGGTTTCTGCTCAGAAATCAGAGCTTATTCTTATTGGTTTTCTTTGTAAATAACTTTTCATTTTTCCCATGCTGCATTCAGGATTCTTTCCTTGTCATTGGTTTTGGTGAGTTTGATGATGATATGTCTTGGTGATTTTGTTTTGGAGTCTAACCTGTCTGCAGTTCATTGGACTTCCTGAATTGATATAGTCTCATCTTTCATCATATCAGGGAATTTCTTTTCCAAGAAATCTTGGACAATTTTCTCAGTAGTTTATTTTTTCTCTTCCTGTTCTGGAATTCCAATTACATGCAGGTTATTCCTTTGGATGGTGTGTTAGACTGGGTTCTCTAGAGAAGCAAAACCAGTAAGACTTAGAGAGAGAGAGAGAGAGAAAGAAAGAGAAATTTATCTTAGGAAAATGGTTCACACACTTTTAGAAGCTGGCAAGTCACAAGTTCTTGGATTAAACATCAGGCTGGAGGCTTTTCCTGACTCACACAGCTGCCAGGTTGGCAGGCAGTATACTAGGTGTTGACTTCAACAAATGACAAATCCAACATCTCTGGGCCAAATGGTGGAATGTTCACTCATGGACAGTTGTAGGCAGCACAACAGAATTCCAATCCACAGAAAAAATGTCTGTTTTCCCAGGATGTCCATAAACATACTAGAAGCAGGGCACTACCCTAAGGAAACTGCCTTTCAATGGATTGGCTGCTCAGAACATATACATCTGATCCCATCATGGGAACAACCCACATCACAATTGCTTAAACTACACAGAATTGTGGTGCAGCCAAGTTGACACGCAGCACCAACTATCACAGATGGTATCCCACATTAACCGTAGGCTTTCTTCATTTCGTTTTGATCTTTTTTCTGATTAATCCCTTTCCAAAGAGGTATTCAGGTATTTCTCTTCAATCTCCTTAATTCTGTCTTGCATTGATTCAATTCCATTTCTTTGCCCTTTCAATGTTTTATCTGTTTCTGACAATTTAGTAGTAGTCTTCTGGATTTCTATCTATAAATTTTGTATCATTTCTAATTTTTTATTTATTTTGTCCTTGTATTTTCTTCTGAAATTGTTCTGTAGTTTTGTCTGTGTTTCCTTAATTTTGTCAGTGTTTTCCTTGATCTGTCTCTCAATCATTTGAAGATACCTAAATATAATTCTTTTTAATTCCTTATCAGGGAGTTCTAATGCTGCTTCTTCCTCAGGGATGTGTTCTGGTCTATCCCTGCTCCCTTGTTTCTACCACTTTATCTTTCTTCTTTGTGTGGACTTTAATGGTCTGTTGTCTCTGAGACATTGTGCCATTGTTGTATTTAGATCTCTGTTAACTGTTTGTGAAGAGCAGCTAAGGGTGAGTCAGGCTCTTCTTGGTGGTCATTTATTGTTGGCCAGTTGGTGAGGAAGGAAGTGGTTTCTCTCACTCAGTAAGTGGAGCTGCAGGAGGTGTGGGTGTGGTTGCATTATAAGGGCATGGTTGCTGTCTCCCACTCAGTGAAACAAAAACAACAATTGAAAAACCATCAAAAGAGTAAAAGCAAGTGGATGAAAAACACACCACATAAGCACCCAGGAACAATCACTAAAAAAAGAAAAAAAGAAGAGAGGGGATTTAAAAAATCTGGGGATGGGGCAATAAGAGAAAAGAGGTACAGTAATAGAATAATGAAGAAGAAAATGAGAAAAAAGTAAAAAGAAAAACAAGGAATGGGGAGAACCATAAGAAAGAAAAAAATGGGTGCTAGTAAAAGGGAGGAGAGAAAAAGCTGAAAACTAGAACCTTGGAAGGGAAGAATAAAAACTAGTAATAAAAAGGATTAAAAAATAAAAATAATGGTAATAATAATTTCAAAACAAACAAAACCTATATATTTTTTTATTTCCTATTTTGATTTGGGAGAAGATTTAAAGAGCAAATTCACTTTCCTTAGAGCAGTTCACATATACTTTGTCTCATGACATTAACCACAGTTTACCACAATGCAACAGCTTCCCTCCCACTTCCACCTCATAGTTACCTATTCCCAGTGTCCATCCCTCCATGCACTCCTGCCCCTTGAGCTGTCTCCCTGCGCATAAGCAACCCTTCTTTCTCCCATGATTGTTCTCTCCAAGGAGTGTATCTACCTCAGGTAAATGTTCACCTCATATGCTTGTCTTTTGTTTGGCTGGAAACCACAGGTGTGGGTTCAATTCCAGACCTGAAGGGCAGCTAAGGGCCATAGTCTCAGTGGTTCCACCAGGCTCTATTGGACAAGCAAACCTGGTCTCCCCACCCCACCCCCTTTTTTTTTTCTCTGAAAGTTTTTGAGTTTTGTTCCACATTGTTCTCCCTCTCTATCAAGGATCTCCTAGATAGATCCCCTTCCAAGTAGATGATAGTGGTAGCCAGGCACCATCCAGTTCTTCTTGTCTCATAGTAGTATAGACTGCAGATCGGATGGTGTACCAGTTGCTAGGACTAGTTGTTTCCATGAATTTTGGTTTTCTTCATTCTTCTTTGCTCTGGATGAGGAGAGAACTATCATTGCATCTAGATGGCAGCTTGCTAGCTTTTAAAATCCCAGTCACTACTCCCCAAACTAGGAGGTAGAACAATGTTTTGTATAGTATGTTATGCCAATTGAGCTTGATGTCCCCTGTGACTATAGTCCCAAGCCCTCAGGTTCAACTACTCAGTCCCTCTGGGTAGCTGGCTGTGACCAGACAGTGACCACAACCTTGCCCCTTGTCAGCTCTACTATACACCTGGGAATTCTGATCATTCACATAAACTTACAGGACCAT
>NW_006922445.1:709429-710453 GCF_000298275.1 Orycteropus afer afer
CTGGAGTTCGTTTTTGTGTATGGTGTGAGGTACAGATCTTGTTTCATTTTTCTGCAAATGAATCTCTAATTTTGCCAGCACCATTTATTAAACAACCTTTTTTTTTTTTTTTTACATTTAATGGATTTTGGGCCTTTTTCGAAGATCAGCTGACTATAGGTCGATGGATCTCTTTCTGGATTCTCAATACTATTCCATAGGTCTATGTATCTGTCATTAAACCAATACAAGGCAGTTTTGACTACTGTGGCTGTATAGTAGGTTTTGTGATCCGGCAGTGTGAAACCTCCTACTTTGTTTTTTTTCTTCAATAGTGATTTGCTTATCTGAGGTCACTTTCCTTTCCATATAAAGTTAGTGATTAGTTTTCCCATATCCCTAAAGAATGTTGATGAGAACTGGATTGGGATTGCATTGAATGTATAGATTGTTTTGGGTAGAACTGACATTTTCACAATGTTCAATCTTCCTATCCAGGAGCATGGGATGTTCTTCCATTCATATAGATCTCCTAAGGTTTCTTGCAGTAGCTTTTTATAATTTTCTTTGTACAGGTCTTTTGTGTCCCTGGTAAGATTTTTTCCCAAGTCTTTTATTTATTTATTTTGGTAGCTACTGTAAATGGTATTGATTTCCTTATTTCTTTTTCAGTAGTCTCTTTGCTGGTGTAGAGGAATCCAACTGATTTTTGGAGGTTGATCTTATATCCTGCCACAATGCTAAATCTCTCAATTAGTTCCTGTACCTTTTTGACTGAGTCTCTTGGGTTTTCTATGTATAGTGTCATATCATGAGGAAATAGGGATAGTTTCACTTCTTCCCTACCAATTTGGATGCCTTTGATTTCCCTTTCTTGCCTTATGGTCCTGGCTAGTATTTCCAGTACAATGTTGAACAGAAGTGATGATAGAGGGCATTCTTGTCTGGTCCCTGTTCTCAAGAGGAATGGTTTCAGTCTCTCTCCATTGAGAATAATGTTGACTGTTGGTTTTGCATAAATGCCCTTTATTATGTTGAGGAATGT
>NW_006922446.1:0-4324 GCF_000298275.1 Orycteropus afer afer
CTGGGCCCCATCCCCCTCCAGAGACGAACTTTTCAGCTTGAACTTGTCGGCTTCTACACGCTTGTGAGCCATTTATCTAAGATAAATTTATCTCTCTCTCTATAAATATATATATATATACTTTGCTGGTTTTTGTGTTTCTCTAGAGAACCCAATCCAACACACCTCGCATGCACTCCTGCCCCCTGAACAGTCTTCCTGTGCATACACAGCCTTCTATTCTCCCATGATTGATCTCTCCAAGGAGTGTATCTACCTATTGTAAATGTTCAGCTCACATGCCTGTCTTTCGTTTGTCTGGAAGCCACAGGAGTGGGTTCAGTTCCAGACCTGAAGGGCAGCTAGGAACCATAGTCTCAGGGGTTCCACCAGGCTCTATCGGACCAGCAAATAATATTCTACTATATGCACATACCACATTTTATTTAGCCATTCAACAGCTGATGGTCATTTGGGTTGTTTCTAGTTTTTTTGGTTTCCTTTTTTTTTGTGCTATTATAAATACTACTATTATTAATATTTGTATACCATTTTTATGTTAACATGGCTTTTTTCTTTTTTATGATTTTTTGTTCCACATTGTTCTCCCACTCTATCCAGGATCTCCTACATAGATCCCCTTCTGAGTGGTTGACAGTGGTAGCTGGGCACCATCTGGGTGTTCTGGTCTCATAGTTGTATAGGCTGAGGATAGCATGGTGTACCAGTCACTTGGAGTAATTGTTTCCACGCATCTTTGGTTTTCTTCATTCTTCTTTGCTCTAGATGAGGAGAGACCCATTGTTGCATCTAGATGGCCACTTGCAAGCTTTTAAGATCCCAGTTGCTACTTGCCAAAGTAGGATGTGGAACAATGCTTTTGTATAGTATGTTATGCCAATTGAGCTTGATGGCCCCTGTGACCACCTTCCATTTTTTTTTTGATGCTTCCTGTGTTGTTCAATTTCTTTGTGTGCATAGAATCCTTCAGTACTGCAACTCAAGGCTTGAATTTTCTCTTCAGTTCTTTTAGCTTGAGAAACGCTGAGCATGTTTTTACCATTTGGTTTTCTAACTACAGGTCTTTGCGTATTTCATTACAATACTTGTCTTTTTGAGGCACCCTTTGAAATCTTCTGTTGAATTCTTTTACTTAAGTCCCATTAAACAAAACCAAACACAATGCCGTTGAGTCGATCCGACTCACAGAGACCCCTCCTTGAGTTTCCGAAGTGGTATCACTGTGGAAGTAGATTGCCCCATCTTCCTTCTGTAATGGAAATGCAAATCAAAACCACAATGATACCACTTCACAGTTACTAAGAGGGCTATAACAAAAACAAAACAAAACAAAACCAGAAAACAACAAATGCTAGCAAAGATGTGGAGAAATTGGAACCATCATACATGGCAATGAAAAACTGTGCGGCTACTCCGGAAAACAGTTTTAAAAAGTTAAATATAGAGTTACTTTAAGTATCTAACATTTGACTGCTAATTCCACTCCTAGGTATATATCCAAGAGAATAAAAGCCATGTTAACACAAAAATAGTATACAAATATTCATAATAGTATTATTTATCATAGCAAAAAAAGAAAGAAAAAAAACCCCACAAAAAAACCTGGAACAACCCAAACGATCATCAACTGCTGACTGGCTAATAAAATGCGGTACATGCATATAATGGAATATCATTTGTCCATTAGAAGGACAGAGGGACAAGGAATATTATAGTATGTGAACTATATCTTTATAAAAAACCAAAAACAATCACAAGAACAAAATAATCAATTAAGACATATAAAAAACTATAAAGAATGGCACCACAATATCTCTGTAACCATCAATTAGCCTCAGAAATAATGCTTACCAACAGTGTCCCTTTCTGCAACCCTTTCAAATATATTCCCTCTTTCCACGTCTTACAGAGGTAAACATTCTTTGGAATTTGGTATTGAAGTCTCCTTTTTCTTTTGGAAAAAAAAAAAGAAGAAGAAGAAGAAGAAAAGAATTTCCAATTACCCTGAGTCTTCCCTTCCCTGCGCTCCAATGGTACTAGGAGTTTGAGCTTTTCCACTTAGCACCTGCTTATTTGCTCTCCTGTTTCACTCTGCAAGCCTGTCCTCTGAGGAGTGGCTGGTGAGTTTGAACTGCCAGTCAAATGCCTTCGGCACTACACTACCAAATGATTAGTTAGCAAGCACGCCAACTAAGTTTTAAGCTCTTCGAGAGCAAGAACCAATTTTATACTTCTGACAGTGCCAATATAAAGCTGGGTCCATGAGCTCCCAACTAACAGTTGTTAGCAGATTTTTTTTTTTTTTTTTAAAGTTCCTTTCCTCTCATCTTCTATTCTTTCCTTTCCTAATCTGCCAGTGCCATGCTATTCTCTGCCCAGTAGAAAAGTAGTGCTGGTATTGAGCCATATGCTTTCCAGAAATGCTCACTACCCAATTCCTAGTGGTTTCATAGGGTATTGTTACAATAGTCTTCCTATACTACAGTATATTGGCTCAGGTTGGGTATACTGCAGAAAACGCCTAATCCTAAAAGCAAAGGAAAGCAGTAGACCTGTGGTTGGTCTGAACAAGGTCAAGGACAAAGCCATGGCTGTTCCACAGCTTGGCCTCCAAAGAAACAGTCAAGGACTTTCCTAAAACCCCCCCTCTGAAGCACTTGTTCCCCTCTGTGTTTCTATAGAAACTCTCACTGTGAAAACATCAGGCCTTTTAAATAACCTTCTCATTCATCCTCATAATATTTCCATGAAGTACGGGTGAAAGAGGGTTTATTATTCTCTATGCATTTTACAAAGGCTCAGGAGAGGGACACCACCTACCAAAAGTCATGCAGCAAAGAGGCAGGATATTATGCCAAGACTAGAGGCTCTTCACAGCTTCTACTGTACCAGATTGGGAAGCAATTTATGGCAATATGGCAGAGAGTGAAACTGGTGTGGGGGATGCATGTTCTGGTAATGAAGAATTTGAGTCCCTGTGGTACAATACATAAAGCACCTAAGTAACAATGAAAGAATCACTGGCCTATGTCCCAGGACCTAAAAACCACCTGGACAGCCCTTTACAAAATCACTTGGTGGTGTAGTGCCAGAGGCATTTGACTGCTAACCAGAAGGCTGGAGGTTCAAACTCACCAGCCACTCCTCAGAAGGAAGGTTGGGCAATCTACCTCCGTAGTGATATTGCCTCAGAAACCCAAGGAGGGGTCGCTATGAGTTGGGTCCAACTCGACGGCACATAACAACAGAAATGTCCATTAAATTTCATACAATTGTCATATACAGGTTGCTTAACATCCATGGTACGTTCTGTGAAACAGACGTTACATGATTTCTTATATACAGGTATATAATATGGTGTTTGGACCATGTACAAATTATATAATGTCTAAGGTCACATGGCTTGTGTGGAGCCATAGGCCTGAGCTGGGGGCTGCTATGATATCCTCCACTGTGCCCTTTTCTACTGGCACAGCGGAGGCTCACAGCTGGGAAAAGGGGGCGGAGGAGTGCTTGCTCCTGACCGGGAGGGGCGCTGGCGCTCCCCTGCTTCAGCTGTTGCAGCAGGGGGCTGAACCTGAGCTCAGAATGAGGGTCTGTAGCCCTATGAGTTTAAAGGGCTTCTACAGTGAGACCTCCGCCCCTTCTCAGACAGTGAGGATAGGGGACCAGATGTGCACACCTCAGGAGGTCTCAGGGAAGATGGTAGCCCTAGAGGACAATCAAGAGTCCCATCCTGCCTTGCCCCTGTCAGTTTCTCATCTCTGGGGACACCTCCTAGAGCCTATCACCTCCAAGATCATCAACATGCAATCCCCTCACTCCAGCCCCTGAGGTGCTCTCCCAGCCACAGCTGGAAGAGGAGGAGCAGGTGGGTGTGGAGCTAAGATGTCCTGAAGTCTAGATTGGGAGAAAACCTCATGGCCTGATTCTGAGTTGGAGCCCAAGAAGCCACCACTGTATTCCCAGCCAGATGTTCCTGAGGTGGGGGTGGGCCAGGATGCAGAGGTGCTGAGAACCTGCTGAGGGCCCTTCCCCGGAGACCCAAGGATGAGGACAGCTGTGGGCCAGAAGCTGAGCCCTGCATGCAAAAGAAAGGCGCCTGGCACATGACTCTCCAGCTGAAGAGAGCCCTGGCTCTGAGAGGGCTAAGCTGGGCAGTGGATTTGGCCCATAGGGCTTCAAGTGGACAGGAAGCGCACTGCTGTGAAACCTGCATCAAGAATTTCAACCACGGTTCCGGCAAGATGGCGGACTAGGCAGAAGGATTGCACAGACCCTCTTCAACAAAGAAAAGGGAAACCAATTAACACAGACACAGAAG
>NW_006922446.1:31158-41050 GCF_000298275.1 Orycteropus afer afer
TAAACTTGGGAAGAAAACTATAAATCACAGGGTAACCTCAAAGAAAAAATGATAAACCTTCATATCAAAATGAAAAAAGAAGACCAGAATAAATATTCAGGTAATACTAAAACAAGAGCAATGAAGGAAGTGATAACACGATTCATAAACAAAATGAGCTCAGCATAAAAAATTATATGGAACAAAGAAATCAACACAATGAAAAAGCACATAACAAAAATGACAGCAACAAATTCGTATTTTCTGATAATTACGTATCTGGCAAGGGACTAATCTCTAAGATTGATGGAAACTCCAACACCTTAACACCAAAGCAATCAACAATCCAATTAAAAAAATGGGCAGAAGACGTCAATAGACACTTCACCCAGGAGGATATTCAGGTGGCCAGCTAATACATGAAAAGATGCTCACAATCACTAGCCATCAGAGAGATGCAAATCAAAACAACAAGATATACCGTCTCACCCCAGCACTGATGGCAAGGTTCAATGAGACAGAAAATAACAAATGCTGGTGGGGATGCAGAGAGATTGGGATTCTCATACACTGCTTGTGTGACTGTGAAGTGACACAAACACTGTGGAAAGCAATATGGCGATTCCTTAGAAAGCTGGAAATGGAGACACCATTTGACCCAGCAATCCCATCACTAGGTATATATCCTAGAGAGGTGAGAGCCACGATAGGAAAAGAAACACGCACACTCATGTTAATCACAGCACTATTTACAACAGCAAAAAGATGGAAACAACCTACGTGCCCATCAGCAGAAGAGTGGATGACCAAACTATGATACATACACATAATGGAATGCTATGCAGCACTAAAGAATAAGGTAGAGTCTGCAAAAACACCTCATAATACGGATGAACTTGGAGGACATTATGGTGAGTGAAGTAAGTCAATCAAAGAAGGACAAATATAGTATTAGTATGTTGTTGTGGAGGGTCAAAGAAAGGTTTATATATGGAGGGGAACTTTCTCTGTTGGTTGCCAGGGGTAGGAGGGGAGGCGAGGGAACACTACCAAAAAAAAAAAGAAAAAAATGCATTGACCCATGTCACTTTAGTTTTGTGTATTTCACTGTACATAAATTATATTTCAATAAAATGCATTAAAAAAAGAAGAAAGACAGTAAAGAAAGTAAAGACCAAAATGAATGTCAGAAGAAACTCTGAAGCTTGTTCTTCAACAGAGTATAGTTAAAGCAAATGGAAGAAATGATGAAGTAAAAAAGCTGAAGAGAAGATTCCAAAGGGTGGCTCAGGAACACAAAGTAAAGTATTATAATAATACATGCAAAGATCTGGACTTAGAAAGCCAAAAAGAAAGAACATGCTTGGCATTTCTCAAGTTGAAAGAACTGAAGAAAAAATTCAAGTCTTGAGTTGCAAACATTGAAGAATTCTATGGATGAAATATTAACCCACACATCTAAAGAAGATGTAGGCATACACTCACTGTATCAAAAAGAATTAGTCAAGGTTCAACCATTTCAGGAGGAAGTATATGATCAAGAACCAATAGTATTGAAAGAAGAAGTCCAAGCAAGCTGCACTGAAGGCACTGGCCAAAAACAAGGCTTCAGGAGTTGAATGGAACAGCAATTGAGATGTTTCAACAAACAGATGAAATGCTGGAAATCATTCATGCCAAGAAATCTGGAAGTCAGGTACCTGGCCAACTAACTGGAGGAGATTCGTATTTGTGCCCATTCCAAAGAAAGCAAGCCAAGAGAATGTGGAAAGTATCAAACAATATCATTAATATCACATGTAAATAAAATTTTGCTGAAGATAATTAAAAAATGGTAGCAGCAGTACCTTGATTGGGAACTGCCAGAAATTCAACCAGGAGTGAGAAGAGGATGTGGAATGAAGGTATCATTGCTGATATCAGATGGGTCTTGGCTGAAAGCAGAGGATACCAGAAAGATGTTTACCTGTATTCTATTGAGTATGCAAAGGCATTTGACTATGTGGATCATAACAAAAATTATGGATAACACTGCAAAGAATGGGAATTCCAGAACACTTAATTACACTCCTGTGGAACTTGTACAAAGACCAAGAGGTACATTCAAACAGAATAAGGGGATACTGCATGGTTTAAAACAAAAAAGGTGTGTATAAGAGTTATATCCTTCACCAAAATTATTCATTCTGTATGCTGAGTTAATAATTTGAAAAGCTGGACTATATAAAGAATGCAGCATCTGGTTTGGAGGGAGACTCATTAATGGTGTGATATGCCCACTCAAAAAATTTTTGCTTCCTGTCCCTGCTGCCCTATGCTCTGAGGGTCTGGAGGTCTTAGTCCCAAATGGAGGAACGCTCCCACCTGCAGACACAATACTAATTGCATTGAACTGGAAATTAAGAATGCCACCTGGCCATTTTGGCTTCTTCATGCCTCTGGATCAACGGATGAAGTGCATTACTGTACTATCTGGTGTGATAGATCCTGATTACCAGGAGGAAACTGGATTGACATTACATAATGGAAGTAAAGAAGAATATGTCTGGAACATAGGAGATTCTTTAGGATGTCTCTTAGTACTACCATGCCCTGTGATTGAAGTCAATGGAAAATTACAGCAACCTAATTCTGATATGGGAGCTCTGGTAGCATAGTGCCTAAGGCACTTGACTGCTAACCAGAAGGCTGGTGGTTCAAACCCACCAGCCACTCTTCGGAAGGAAGGTTGGGCAATCCTACTTCCGTAGTGATACTGCCTCGGAAACCCAAGGAGGGGTCGCTATGAGTCGGGGCCGACTCGACGGCAAATAACAACAACATGTAAATGGCACAATTTTCTGTGCTGAAAGTGAAGAGGACTTGAAGCAGTAACTGATGAATATCAAAGACTACAGCTTTCAGTATGGACACACCTCAACATAAAACAAAAATCCTCACAACTGGAACAATAAGCAATATCATGATAAACAGAGAAAAGACTGAAGTTGTCAAGGATTTCATTTTATTTGGATTCACAATCAACATCCATGGAAGCAGCAGTCAAGAAATCAAAAGACATACTGCATTAGGCAAATGTACTCCAAAAGACCTCTTTAAGGTGTTAACACACAAAAACGTTACTTTGAAGACAAAGGTGCACCTGACCCAAGCTGTGGTATTTTCAACCATCTAATTAGCATGCAAAAACTGCACAATGAATAAAGAAGACCAAAGAAGAATACACGCATCTGAATGTTTTTTATGGTGTTAGTGAAGAATATTATACATACCATGGACTGCCAGAAGAATCAACAAATATGTCTTGGAAGAAGGACAGTCAGAATGCTCCTTGGAACTGATGATGGGAAGACTTTGTCTCACGTAGTTTGGACATGTTATTAGAAAGGACCAGTCCCTGAAGAAGGGTATCAGGCTTGGTAAACTACAGGGTAGCAAAAAAGAGGAAGATCCGCAACACAGTGGATTGACACAGTGGCTGCAACAATGGGCTCAAACATAGCAATGATTATGAGGATTGTGCAAGACCTGGCAGTGTTTCATTCTGTTGTACTTAGGGTTCCTATGAGTCAGAACCAACTTGAGGGCACCTAACAATAACAACAACAACAACAATAACAAGCATTTCCTATGTGGCAGGCACCTTACTGTTTGATACAATAATTGTCACACATCAATCAGTCTATGAGGCAGGTATCCTCATGATGATCAAACTGAGACAGAGAGGTTAAGTAACTTGCCCAAGACCACACAGCCAGTAAATGATGGAACCCAGATTTGAACTGACATAGTCTAATTCCAAAGCCTATATTCTTTCAATTACCATGCTACACTGCAATTAAAAGAAGCTTCAAAATTATTAATAAAATTCAACTTTTTATTTTACAAAGGAACCAAGCAGAGTGCTCTGCCTAAGCTAAGATCACAGTGCTAGTGAGTAGGAGGTGTAGCACAATTACTTGGATCCAGATCTTATAGCTTCTAGTCCTGTACTCTTCATCTGGTCCAATCCTCAGATCAATGAGGGAATCTCTTTTACTTGATCCCTTTAACTCTGGTAAAAAGAAAAGACCCCAGAGATCTCAGGGGCTGTTTATGGTTTTTATCCCGAAGTTGCACTTAATGAAGATAATGAATGATAGCATCACATCTTTCTGTGAGTTTTCAGTTCTCCAGGTGTTTCTGCATACACTTCCTCATTTGGGGTGACCTTGTAACCACACACCTCCAACCCATTTTTGAAGCAGCTGACACCCTCCTTGGCCACATCATGGTCACAGGAATCAACAAGTGGCAGAACAGCAGCACTGTACGGCTGTTTCATCACTGAGTCAGCATGCTGTTGCTCCCCAGGGTAGGGCAGTGCTGGACCTCCTGCATGGCTACTCTTCCTCACTGTCCTTCAACATGAAGCTGCCTTTGATCCGCTCCTGCTTTGCACTCCCACTGTCTAAAGAATGCAGCTGCCCCAACATAGAGTGAAATGTACATTTATTAAGTAAAGCATACTAATCCCTTTATTTACCAGATTCATATTCTGGAATTCATTCTCATTTTCCTCTCTCTTAGAAAACAACAGAGCAGAGTAGTTTAGGGGCTTTAGGTTATAGAGACCTGAGTTCAAGACTTGGCTCTGCTGCTTATTAGCTATCATGATATCAGGCCACTCACTTAAGGTTGCTAAGGCTCAGTTTCCTTATTGACAAGATATAGACAATGAATGATGTTGCTGATGGGTGCCTTCAAGTCAATTCCTGCTCTTAGTGACTCCATGGGACAGAGTATAACTGCTCCATAGGGTTTTCTTGGCTGTAATCTTCTTTTAAAAAAAATGAGTGAAAGTTTAGCAAATTAGGTTCCCATTTAACAAATTCTTATACATATTTCTCAGAGGCCCTGGTGGCACAGTCATTAAAGTGCTCAGCTGCCAACCAAAAGGTCAGTGGTTAGAATCCACTAGCCACTCTGAGGGAGAAAGATGTGGCAGTCTGCCTCTGTAAATTTATAGCCTTGGAAATCCTATGGGGGCAGTTCTACTCTGTCATACAGGATCATGATGGATACAGCCACAACTCGTCTGTCAGTTTGTCATACTGTGGTGGTTTGTGTGTTGCTGTGAAGCTGGAGGTTATGGAATTGGTATTTCAAAACCAGCAGGGTCACCCATGATGGACAGGTTTCAGTGGAGCTTCCAAACTAAGACAGACTCAGAAAAAAGAAGGGGACATCTATTTCTCAAAGAATTGGTCAGTGAAAACCTTATGAATAGCAGTGAAACACTGTCTGATATATTGCTGGAAGATGAGCCCTCCAGGTCAGAAAGCACTCAAAATATGACTGGGGGACAGCTGCCTCTCAAAGTAGGGTCAACTTTAATGACATGGATAGAGTAAAGCTTTTGCTGATGGGGTATGCCCCAAAATGGGAATAAACAGCTGCAAATATTCATTCATTAATAATTGGAATGTGGAATGTACAAAAGTATCTATGTAGGAAAATTGAAGTTGTCAAAAATGAAATGGAATGCATAAAGATTGATATCCTAGGCATCAGTGAGCTAAAATGGACTTGTTTTGGCCATTTTCAATCAGACAATCATATGACCTATTATGCTGGGAATGACAAACTGAATAGGAATGGTATCACATTCATGGTCACAAAGAATGTTTCAAGATCAATCCTGAAGTACAGTGCCGTCAGTGATAGGATAATATCCATATGCCTACAAAGAAGACCAATTAATACTACTATTATTCAAATTTCGCACCAACTCTAAAAGCCAAAGATGAGGAAATTGAAGATTTTTACCAACTTCTGCAGTCTGAAACTGACCAAACATGCAATGAAGATGTATTGATTAATAATGATAACTAGGATGAAAAAGTTGGAAACATAGAAGAATCACCAGTAGTTGGGAAATATGTATGGCCTTGGTGATAGAAATGATGCTGAAGATTGCATGACAGAATTTTGCAAGACTAATGACTTAATTCATTGCAAATACCTTTTTCAACAATATGAACAGCAGCTACACATGTGGACCCCACCAGATGGTTATACAGGAATGAGACTGACTACATCTGTGAGTAGAAGCAATGGAGAAGCTCAATGTCTTCAGTCAAAACAAGGCCAGGAGCTGACTGCGGAACAGACCATCAATTGTTCACATTCAACTTTAAGTTGAAGCTGAAGACAACTAAAACAAGTTCATGAGAGCCAAAATATGACCTTGATTATATTCCACCTGAATTTAGAGACTATCTGAAGAATAGATTTGATACACTGAAACACCAGATGAACTGTGCAATGACATCAAGAAAATAATACGTGAAGAAAGCAAAGGTCATTAAAAGACAGGAAAGGAAGAAAAGACCACAATGGATGTCAGAAGAGACTCTGAAACTTGCTCTTGAATGGAGGGTAGTTAAAGCAAATGAAAGAAATGACAAGATAAAGGAGCTGAAATGAAGATTCCAAAGAGCAGCTCGAGAAGACAAAGTCAATTATTATAAAGAACTGTGCAAAGACCTGGAGTTGGAAAACAAAAAGGAAAAAACATGCTTGGCACTTCTCAAGCTGAAAGAACTGAAGTAAAAATTCAAAACTTGAGTTGCAATACTGAAAGATTCTATGGGCAAAATACTGAATGCTGCAGGAAGCATAAAAAGAAGATGGAAAGAATACACAGACTCACTGTACAAGAAAGAACTGGGTGATGTTCATATATTCCAGGAGGTGGTCAACGATCAAGAGCCAATGGTATTGGAGGAAGAAGCTGAAGCTGCACTGAAGGAACTGGCAAACAAGAAGTCTCCAAGATTTGGTGGGAAACCCACTGATGTTTCAAAAAATGGATGCTACACTGGAGGCACTTACTCATCTATGCCAAGAGATCTACAAGACAGCTACCTGGCCAACTGATTGGTAGAGATCCATATTTGTACCCATTCCAAGAAAGGTGATCCCACAAAATGTGGAAATTATTGAACAAGATCATTAATATAACACACAATTAAATTTTGCTGAAAATTCTTCAAAAACAGTTGTAGCAGTATATTAACAGAGAACTTCCAGAAATTCAAGCTGGATTCAGAAGAGGACATGGAATGAGGGATAACAATGCTGAAGTCAGATGGATCTTGGCTGAAAGAACACAAGAAAGACATTTACTTGTGTTTCACTGACTATGCAAAAGCATTTGACTGTGTGGATTATAACATGTTATGAATAACACTGAGAAGAATGGGGATTCTAGGACATTTAATTGTGCTCATGAGGAACCAGTACATAGATCAGGAGGCTGTTGTTCAAACAGAACAAGGGGATACTGCCTGGTTTAAAATCAGGAGGATGTGTGTTAGAGTTGTATCTTTTCACCATACTTACTCAATCTGTATGCTGAGCAAATAATTTGAGAAGCTGGACTATATTAAGAAGAATGTGGCATTAGGATTGGAGGAAGACTCATTAACAACCTGTGATATGCAGATGACACAACCTTGCTTGCTGAAAGGCTAACAGATAAAGATTAAAGACTACAATTGGCAGTATGGATTATACCTCAACATAAAGAAAACAAAAATCCTCACAACTGGACCAATAAGCAGCATCACCATAAATGGAGAAAAGATTGAAGTTGTCAATGATTTCATATTAGTTGTATCCACAATCAACACCAATAGTCAAGAAATTAGATGTCGTACTGCACTGGGCAAATCTGGTGCAAAAGAAAAGACCTCTTGAAAGTGTTAAAGAGCAAAGATGTCACTTTGAAGACTAAGATGCGTCTAACCTAAGCCATGATATTTTCAATAGCTTCATATGCATGTGAAAGCACAGGAATAGGGAAGACTGAAGAAGAGTCGATCCTTTTGAGTTGTGATGTTGGCCAAGAGTACAGAAAGTACCATAGACTGCCAGAAGAACGAACAAATTTGTCCTGGATGAAGTGCAGCTTCCTTGGAAGCAAGAATGGCCAGACTTTGTCTCACCTACTTTGGTCATGTTGTCAAAAGGGACTATTCCCTGAAAAGGGTATCATTCTAAGTAAAGTGGAGGATCAGCAAAAAAGAGATCCATCAATGAGATGGATTGATACAGTAGCTGCAACAACGGGCTGAGGAATGGTAAGGATTGTGAGGATGGTGCACTACAGGCAGAGCTTCATTCTGTCATACACAGGGTCGCTATGAGTCAGAGCCAACTCAACAGCACCTAAACCAACAATACAGATACATACTGTTCAGTGACACTGGTTCTATTTTTCACAATGTGTCAACAGTCTTATTATCTCCATCCTGGTTGTTCTGCTTCCATTAATCCTGTTTTCCTGCCCTTCTCCCCACCATCTCATCTTTGCCTTATTGTTGACCAGTTGGTCTCATACAGATTTTTTTTTAAAAAGGAGCACAGTATTATAGTGATACTGTTTATTTTATGAGCCAATCTGTTACTTAGCTGAAATGTGATTCCAGGAGTAATTTCAGTTCAAAGTTCAAAGAGAGTCTTAGGGCAACACTCTGGGGGCTTCCTCTAGTCTCTATGGTCCAATAGTTCTGACTTTTTTTTTTTTCTTTTTAAATTAGAGTTTTATTGTGCAATTTTCTCCCATTCTGCGCAGGACCATATATTATTGTGTCCCTGGTCATACTGGTTGGTAGTGATAGCTGGGCACCATCTAGTTCCTCTAGTCTCTAGATAGATGAAGCTGTTGGCTATTATCTTTATGGAAGCAGATCACCAGGTCTTTCTCCAATGGAGCCACTGTGTGGGTTCAAACTGCCAACTTTTAGCTTAGTAGTTGAGTGCTTAACTGTTGACAGTACTTACTTCATTTGGTTGTTGTGAGGATTAAATGAAAGTTCACAAGAAGTCCTAACACAATGACATGGCAAAGAGTTAAGTACTCAACAAATGTTATCATTAAGATGTTGCTGCTGTGATCACACAGGCTACTGCCGATCCTTCTGCTTGGTCTCCAGTCATGAGGTAACCATGAGGAGATGCTAAGGGCTAACAGTCATGCACTTGGCACAAGCCAGTAGGACAGTTGTGCATAAGCTACACAGAGATTCCAAAGCAGCAGGGAGGCACCTGCAAGAACGCACTGGCTCGAAATGAATTCTGGAAGTAGGAGAAGCCTTAACTGCTTAGTATTCACACACTGGGATCTAACCTCCCTCTCTAGCTTTATCTCCTGTCTTATAACCACACCACATGCTCTAGTCACAACTAAACTCACAATTTTAAACAATCCAACCTTTTCCATGTCTCTCTGTCTTTGCATGCACTGTTCTTCATGCCTGGACTACTCTTTCTCCTCTTCTCCAACAGGTGACATTTTTTACTATACTTTACTACTTTGAGGTCCAGCTTACTATCACCTCCTGTCTGAAGAGAGTCCCATCACCTGTCTTAGAATTATCCTTTCCTCCTTTTTATCCTCACAGCACTTCGTACTTACTTCCATTGCAGCACTGAACACAGTATGCTGTCATTTTTGTTTATATATCAGTGTTTCTTACTGGACCCTGAGCTCCTTGGAGGCAGGGGCTATATTTTCTATTCATTGTGGCCTTCTCAATTTAGAAAGCTGAGTAAATAACATAGTGTCCATCTGGCACATAGTAGATACTTCACACATGTTTGTGAATATCTGGATGAATCTCAGCTAAAAATCAACTAATCTATAACTATATCTGACTTCTGCTAAGTGCCTAGTGTTAGTAAATTTTTATGGGTAGATAAGCTAAATGGCACTAACTTTAGTTTGAAAAGCCTCACCTTTTCTGTGGAGAGCCCTAAGTCTTAAGGACTGATGGGACATGGTGAGTGACTAATTGAGCAACGGCTCCCATAAACAGGTTGATACTTTTAAGTGTCCCCATATGGGTCTTGTTCATTGCAAACACCT
>NW_006922446.1:43305-61321 GCF_000298275.1 Orycteropus afer afer
TCGACGGCACTTAACAACAACAACAACATATGGGTTGATGCCGTTAAGTGTCCTTGTAGGTTGAGCCCCCGCTCTTAGGACACCATCAGCCATTTTCTCCCTTGTGTTGTTCAGGGAAACAGCAGGTGCAAAAGAGGCATAACCTTTGATTGAACCCAGAATATGTGGAAGCCAATCTGAATAAGTTGCTAGGGAACATAGGAAACCTATGTTCTCCAGGGGACATAATTATATAGAAGAATGAGTATAGAATTTAAGAGGTTATGGTGACCTGAGTTGTGGTGACTTGAATTATGGGAACAGGAATGTTAGTTTAAATTTTAATATCCAATTGTGTATGTATGTACTTTTCCTAATATTGATTAACTTGTGATTAATTGTATGACAAATGAATGGTGCACTTTTCTCATGTTAAACTTGTATATAAGTTTGAGGATAATCATAATAAAATTGGCACTGCTTTGCAATGGCTCTGAGTGTCCCTCCCATTCCCATCCTTTTACTTTTCTCTTATTTTTAACTCATTCTCTTACCCCCTGTTCCAGAATTGTCGTGCTGGCCGCAACACTTTTCTATGCTTCAGACAGCACACCAAAGCAAATGAACTAAAAAATAACATGCTAACTTCATATTGGGGCAGTACAAAATCATAAAATATTATCTAAAAATGATAGTAGAAAACAAAAACAAAGTATCATTCTTCAATATACTCTATAAAAATACCAGTGTGTGGTAGAAAGACCATGAGTGTTACACTCATGCCTTCCCAGAACTGAAACCTGGCTCTACACATACGACTACCTGATAAGAGTCTGAGCAAGTAAATTAAAGTTTCTGAGCTATAATTTTTTCTTACTTGTTGTTTTGGTTACCAAGTGCCACTCTGACAGGAATATACCACATATAGGATATCTTGAAGAAACAGGAGTTTATTCTTTTACAGTTTGGAGGCTTTAAGTCTGAGTTCAAAGTGCCAAGCTCTCGGGGCTGGGTGAAAGCCCCCAACCTTGGGCTTCAGCTCTACCTCCTGCTTCCAGCTCACTGAAGCTGGAGGCTTTTCTTCACTCAGCTGCTGGGTGCAAAAGCTGACAAGCCCAAGGTTGACAAGTAATAAGACACGGTCCTGATATTACCAAACCATACAGAAGGCCGTTATTCAAGTCCATTAAAAGTCCCAAGAGTGGCAGACCATGGCAGGCTGCTGAATAACATCTCGATTACATGCAGGGTTCAAGTGTGCCATAAGCTAGAGACCATGCCAAAAGCTATTTCTTATATATGGGAAGTAGACTACAACCCTAAAGCAGCCACTCAGCTGCTCCAATACATTCCACCATGGAGTTAATTACCAGTCTTACCATAGCCAAGTTGACACACAAACTTAACTACCACACTGTAAAAATGGACATCTTCTACTGAGATCTCCCTAAGATTAGAGATTTCAGGGACTGTGTAAAAGTGTGAATAATGACATCCAGAATTTTGTTGGTGCCAACAACTTAAGTGCAAATGAAAAAAAGATAAGCAGGTTTGAGGGAGGAAATGAGTATAGTTTCAAACATACTGACTTTGAATTTCCTGTGGGAAATCCAGATAAATATGCCTAGCAAGACACTGAGTATTTTAGGAGCATTCTAGGCTGGATACAGACTTGGGAGTCCTGTACTGAGAGAATGGAAGAGATTATCCAGAAAGAGTGTGCCAAATGAGAGGTGCATGGGCCAAGGACTGAATGAGGTGGGGGGGGGGGGGGGGGTGGATATCAATGTTTCAGGGAAAAGTGGAGGAAGAAGAACCAATGAAAAGGAACGAGAAGGAAAAGTCAGAGACATAAGGATAATTAGGCCAAGGAAGTAAAGAGCTGTAAGAATCAGAGTAATCAACAGTGTTGAATATAGCAGAGGTGCTCACTGAGATAAGAACTGGAAAAATGCCCCTGAGATCTGGCAATCTGAAGTCATGAGAATGTCAGTACAGAAGTGAGGACAGAGAGTCAGGCTGTACAGATGGAGAAGTGAGTGGGAGATGCGCAGGTGATGAAGGTGAGAAAAGGTTAAGTTTCAATGGCATGTGAAGAGATTAAACAAGCTGGGACATGAGGTCACTTGAGGGCTCACGAGCTCAGAAAAGGCTTGAGCATGTTTATAATCTGAGAAGGAGGAACCAAAATGAGATGCAAAGCCTGAAAATTTAGGAGTGGATAACTGAGAAAGTGACATTCCAGAGGAGTTAGGAGGGGATGGAGTCAAAGATAAAGGGAGAGGGATTGACTTTAGAAAGAATACGGGCTACCTCACCCTCTGAAATTGGAGTAATCTTTACTCAAACTTGCTTTCTCTAGGCCAAACTAGGCAGCCTCAACAAAGTGTCAGGAATAGGACTGCATCTCCAGCTTTGTTAAAAAATTATACTGCTAGAGTTAGAGTTGGCAGAAACTGTTATATAATGGACAATCTTAAACTGTGTCAAACAGGGTTATATGTTAAGAACTATGTGCAACTCTTATATAAATAGAGAAACAATTAGTAAGAGAAGCATACTCTTTGTAATGATGACATAGTCTTAACTCTCCTTGACCAAAAAAGGGCTTAAAATTGGTTCATTTTTGTCAGAAGATGATCAGTATCACTGTAATTTTGAGACATCCTCCAATATTTAAATGGTCATTATTAAATAATCCATCTGACACGTCCTGGAGAGACCATCACAGACTAATTCCAACCTGTGGAATTTTATGGCTGAGGTGATTAGCTATCACACACATCCTAGAATTCAGATCAAAGTTGTCTCTTCCACACTATGTGTTTCAAAACTTTAGAATCATGATTTATATTTGTACAAGGATTTAAGAAGACCTGAAGCTCTTTTCTGGAGAAAATGCTGGGTTTATCTGCAATACCCTTGTAGCTCACACTAAGGAGGAAATGTATTAGATTCCTGCCTATGTGAAAATCCAAGACTGGCAAAATCTCTCAGCAGAATGGCAGCAATGGCTTTTAAACTACTCAGAATATCTGCAATATAGGTCCTTTTGAAGATACAATCTAGCACTTACTTGCTAAAATCTGTTTAAGACACTGAATATTAGAGAGAACACATGAACTTTGATTTTTCTGGATTCTTCAAGTTTAGTCTGTGTGAGAGTCTGCTGGAAAAGATGGTTTTGATTGGCTGCTAACCTAAAGGTTGGAGGTTCAACCCACCCAGTGGCTCTATTAAAGAAAGGCCTGGCAAACTGCTCCCATAAAGATCTCAAGTCAAGAAAACTCTGTGAAGCAGTTCTACTGTGTAACACAAGGGATCACATGAGTCAGAATCAACTCAATAGCGAGGGGTTTTGGGTTTTTCAGTCTCTATACCAGCTTAGAGCACCACAACCTCTTCAGCACCTGGACCACATTATCTTCTCTTAAGTAACGTATAATATTGGGGCAGCCATAAAAATGCACCACTCAGATCTCCTGCTGCAGGGAGCATGACTGACCGATGGCCCTAGCTGTTGAACTCCCAAGTCCTCCTCCAGCCCTCACTTTGTTAGCTTGGAGGCCGAGGTTCTTGTGGGCTGCTCCTTGTCAATGACTAAACACAGGAGGAGTATAAGGCAAGCCCATTTCAGTCAGCTTGCCTCCAATGGGTGACTGGCGTGAGGACTCTCCATCGGCCAATCTGAACCTTTCTTGGAACTGGGCTGCAGTCCAAGACTCTTTTTACCCCAAATTCATTCCTTTCTACCTCTTTTCACAGGTATCAGACCGGGACCACAGTCTGTTAGTTCACTTAATGTCCTCCAAAACATTTCTTTCACATCTAATAAAGTCTTAGAGTCCTCCAGAACATTTCTTGGTGGACTGAACTACTGCAAATGCTAAAGTGACAAACGGACTTTTTAAGCTTTAAGGAAAGTCATCTTCTGAGAAATTCACTTTTTTAAAAATAATTTCTTTAATATTTGATTTTTATTTTAAAATTCTGTAACTGCAGAGTTAACAAATGAATGGGAGGCAAGCCCACCAACAACCAGACTCCAGGAAGTTCATGGTAAGAAAAATGACCAGTCCTTAAAGGGTCCCAGTGCCAGGTACTATTCCAGTCAGTAATTCAAGAATTAACTTGCATTAGGCTATAGAAATAAGCTAGTGATCATAACAAGTCAAAATGAAGTCTGACGATGAAGAAGTGAGCACAAGCTAGACTGATGCACTCTGTAAAGTAAAAGGACATAACGTGCCCCTCAGCCTCAACTGGACTCTCACTGCTGCTTAGCAGTCCTCTTATTCCTGTCTTGTTCCCTGGTAAACGTGGTAGGATTTAGCAAGGGCAGGGAAAAGGGGGTATTTCAGGGTACACTGATATCTTCCAGAAGTATTTCTAAACTCTTCTACCTTCCTAAGGCTACTGGTCCCTTCATTTCTGCCTTACTCAATGGATGACATCATATCCTACTTTATTAAGAAGACAATCTACTCTGAACAACCTTTTTTTCTTTCTATTGCTAAATCCTGCCATTTTTACCAATCTTTCTTTTCAGTTTCAAAGGAAAGTACAATTTTCTATCTTTTCAAGGTATTTCTTGACTCCACCACTTCCTACTTCTTTTAAGACCTTGTTCTACCAATTATTTCTTCTTTTCCTTGAACCTTTAAACTCTTCCCTACCTCCAACTGGCTCTCTAACTAAAAACATGCTTGGGTCTCTCTTCACCTTAACAGATTTTCCCCACCTATTTAGTTTTTGTTTTTCCTTTTTACCACCAATATATTTGAGATGTATATTCTGTATTGGTTACATTCACTTCCTCACATTCCTCTTTCTCTCTAAACCTTCACCATCTAGCTGACCCACAGGCACATACTTACCACCTCTCTGCCCTCTTCTCTCCTAAAATCCTTCATAAGGTGCATTAGAGGCTTTTTCCCAACTTTCATTTCTTGGCTTCTCTCTAAAATCTGACAACTGATTGTTGTTAGGTGCTATCAAGTCAGCTCTAACTCATAGCAACCCTATGTACAACAGAATGAAACACTGCCCAGTACTGCATCAGCCCCACAATGCTTGGTATACCTGAATCCACGGTTGCAACCACTGTGTCAATCCATCTCATTGAGGGCCTTCCCCATTTTTGCAGACCCTCCACTTTACCAAGCATGATATCCTCCTCAAGAGAACGGTCCCTTCTGACAACATGACCAAAGTAAGTGAGACAAAGTCTGGCCATTCTCACTTCCAAGGAGCATTCTGGCTGTACTTCTTCCAGGACAGATTTGTTAGTTTATCTGATAGTCCATGGTACTTTCAGTATTCTTCACCAACACCACAACTCAAGAGCATCAACTTTCTTCAGTCTTCCTTATATACTGTCCAGCTTTCAAACACACATGAGGTAAATAAAAACACCATGGCTTGGGTTAGGTGCATCTTAGTCTTCAAAGAGACATCTTTGCTCTTCAGCATTTTAAAGAGGTCTTTTCTAGCATATTTGCCCAGTGCAATATGATGTCTGATTTCTTGACTGCTGCTTCCATTGGTGTTCACTGTGGAACCAAGTAATATAAAATCTTTGGCAACTGATTAGCCCTTCTTAAAATTCTCTTCTTTGTTAATACTACCCAAAGCAATCTATAGATTCAATGCAATCCCAATCCAAATCCCATCAACATTCTTTAAGGACATGGAAATACCAATCACTAATTTTATGTGGAAAGGAAAAAGAGCCAAGAGAGATAAGCAAAGCACTACTGAAGAAGGAAAACAAAGTAGGAGGTCTCACACTCCCAGATCGCAAAACCTACTATATAGCCACAGTAGTCAAAATAGCCTGGTATTGGTACAATGATAGGCACATAAGCCAGTAGAATAGATCTGAGAATCCAGAAATAGATCCATCCACCTATTACAGCTGATCCTTGACAAAAGGCTGAAACCCATTTAATGGAGGAGCGATAGCCTCTTTAACAAATGGTGCTGGCAAAACTGGGTATCCATTTGCAGAAATATGAAACAAGATCTATAGTTCACATCATATACAAAAATGAATTCAAGATGGACCAAAGACCTAAAAATAAAACCCAAAACTATAAAGTCCATTAAATATAAAACAGAGGCAAACTTAGGGGCCCTAATTTATGGCATAAATAGACTGTCAACCATAACCCAAAATGCACAAACAGGAGAACATAAACTAGATGACTGGGACATTGTAAAAATTAAATTCTTATGTGCATCAGAAGACTTTTCCAAAAGACTAATAAGAGAACTTACATTGGGGAAAGTATTTGGTAACAACATACCCAACAATGGACTTACCTCTAAAATTTACAGAAAACTTCAACACCTCAACATCAAAAAGACAAACAATCCAATTCAAAAAGGAAGGTAGGTCATGAATAGACACTTTACCAAAGAAGGTATTCAGGGGGTTAACAAACACATGAAGAAATGATTATTAGTCATTATTACTACTACTCACTGCTGTTGAGTCAGATCCAACTCACAGCAACCCCCTCCTTTCTGAGGCGATATCACTATGCAAGTAGATTGCCCAATCTTCCTTCTGCATAGTGGCTGGTGCGTTTGAACCATCAGCCTTCTGGTTAGCAGTCAAATGCCTTAGGCACTACGCCACTAGAGCTCCATTTAGAGAGATGCAAATCAAAACAACTACGTATCATCTTACCCAAGCAATACTAGCAAAGTTCAACAAGACAGAAACAACAAATGCTGGCAAGGGGGTTGAGAGATTGGAACTCTCATACACTGCTGGCAGGACTGTAAAATGGTACAACCACCATGGAAAATGGCAGGGCACTTCCTTAAAAATTGAAATAGAAATACCATTTGATCTAGCAATCTCCCTACTAGGAATACATCCTATAGAGGTGATCTCTCTAAATAGGTATATGCACACCCATGTTCATGGCAGTACTATTCACAATAGCAAAGAGATGGAAACAACCTAAGTGCCCATCAACAGATGAATGGATAACCAAACTACGGTACATATATTCAATGGAGTAATATGCGACACTAAAGAATAATGAAGAATCTGTGAATAACCTAATAATGTGGATGACATTATGGAGTATAGTTCTCTGGAATATGGAGGACATTATACTAAGTAAAATAAGTCAATCACAGAAGGACAAGTATTGTATGAGTCTTTTACTATAAAAAGTCATGGAAAAATTTACATAGGGAGGGAAATTATCTTTGTTGGTTACCAGGGATAGGAAGGAATAGGAGGGGAAAATGTTGGCTGGTTAAGAGACGTGAGTTCTTTGGGGGAAGAGAAAGGCAATATAACAAGAGTGTGACCAGCACAATATTACTAAGGAAAAGGAAGACACAGAGATGTGCACAAGAGGTACAGACAACAAAAGTCAATACTATTACATATGTTGTTATTGTTGTTATGTGCCGTCGAGTCGCCCCGACTCATAGCAACCCCTCCTTGGGTTTCCAAGGCAGTATCATTACGGAAGTAGGATTGCCCAACCTTCCTTCCGAGGAGTGGCTGGTGGGTTTGAACCGCTAGCCTTCTGGTTAGCAATCAAGTGCTTTAGCCACTATGCTACCAGAGCTCCCTACTATTACATATAGAACATTGTATTATCAGTATTAACAAACTCTAATCTATTGGTGGATACATAGGTAGACAGGAAAGAAGATCAGGTATGGGTAGGCAAATGAGAACATACCCATGGCCATGCATAGGTTTGGCAGACAATATTCCTACATACATATTTTTATGTGTTATAAAAGTGCATTATAGAGTTAACAGGACACAAAGTTAGGATAACTTCTTGGCCACAATTAAGACCTTGAGGGAGTGAGTCACTGGGCATGTGGGATCGGGACCACAGGCACAGGGGACATCAAGCTCAGCTGGCACAACATAGTACACAAAAACCTTGTCCTACATCATATTTCGGTAAATAGTGACTGGGGTCTTAAAAGCTTGCAAGCAGCCATCTAAGATGTAACTATTGGTCTCTCTTTGTCTGGAGCAAAGGAGAGTGAAGAAAATCAAAGACACATGGAAACAGTCCAGAGGACTAATGGACCATGAGAACCTTAGCATATATGACCCTGAGACAAGAAGAACTAGAAGGGGCCCAGCTACCCAATACCAACCACTTGGAAAATGATCAAAATTGTAAATCCTGGATAGAGTGGGAGAAAAATGTGGAACAAAACTCAAAATCACAAGAAAAAGACCAGGCTTATGCTGTGCTAGAGACTGGTGAAACCCCCAAGACTATGGCCCTGAGTCACCCTTTGGGCCTAGAATCGAAACCATTCTTGTGGTTTAACACTCAGCCAAATAACAGACAGGGCTATGAGCTGAACACCTACACTAGGGAGATGCACTCATTAGAACAATCAACCATGGGAGATCAGAAGGGGAGCATTCCTTTGCACAGGAAGAAAGGCAAGGAGACGGGAATGATTGGCAAGAAGGACACAGAAAAAGGGTAACCACAGGGAGGAAGTGGGAGGAGATCAGTTACACTGTGGGGAATGTAACCAGTATCACAAAGTAAAATGTGTATGAATTGTCAGATGTAAAATGAATCTGCTTTGTAAAATTTCACCCAAATCACAATAAAAAGTTTAATATTTATTTATTTATGTTAAAAAGGTCCATATGTATTATAGAGCTAACAGGGGACATAGTTAGGATAACTTCTTAGCCATAACTAAGCACCTTGAGTCACTGGGCTGTGGGTTGGGGACCATCCACGGTCACAGGGGAAATCAAGCTCAACTGGCAAAACACAGTACACAAAAACTTTGTTCTACATCCAACTGGGGTCTTAAAAGCATGTGAGCAGTCATCTAAGGTACAACTACTAGTCTCTTCTCATCTGGAGCAAAGAAGAGCAAAGAAAATCAAAGACATGGAAACAATTAGTCCAAAGGACCTAATGGACCATGGGAACCTCAGCCCACATGACGCTGGGACCAGAAGAACTAGATGGTGCCTGACAATCAATACCAACCACTTGGAAAGAGATCAAAATAAGACTGGATAGCGTGAGAGGAAAAAATGTGGAACAGAATTCAAAAACATAAAGAAGACCATGATTACTGGTCAGATAGGGACTGGTAAAATCCTTGAGAATATGGCCCCTAGTCACCCTTCTGGCATGGAATTGGACTCACTCCTGTCGCTTAACTTTCAAACAATGGACAGGCCTATGAGAGGAACAACTACATCAGGGAGATGTACTCCTTGCAATAATCAACCATGGGAGATCAGAAGGGCAGCATTTGCACAGAAAGAAAGGTAGGGAGGCAGGAATGCATAGGCAAGAAGGCCACAGGGAAAAGGTAATCAGAGAGGGGAAGTTGGAAGAGAGCTGTTACATGGTGGGGATTGTAAACAGTGTCATGAAATAAAATGTATAAGAACTGTTGAATGTATAACAAAACTGCTTTGTAAAATTTTACCCAATCACAAAATTAAAAAAAAAAAACAAAACAAAAACTCTCTTCTTTGGGTTTTAAAACATGAAACTATTCTGTTTCTCTCATTCCTTAGACCTCCTCCTTTATTTTCTGCTCCCACTGCTAAATGTGGGTATTTCCCCAAATTCTTTCCAGGGCAGTTTTCTTTCTCCTCCTTGGTGACTTTATCTACTCCAAATCAGACCTCTCCTAAGCACCACACTTCTATTTCCAATTGTCTCTGCTTGTTGTTTGTTGTTGTTGTTGTTGTTATGTGCCATCGAGTCGACCCCGACTCATAGCGACCCCTCCTTGGGTTTCCGAGGCAGTATCACTACGGAAGTAGGCTTGCCCAACCTTCCTTCTGAGGAGTGGCTGGTGGGTTTGAACCGCCAGCCTTCTGGTTAGCAGTCAAGTGCCTTAGGCATCATGCTACCAGAGCTCCTGCTTGTTGTTTAGTGCTGTTGAATCCATTTCGATTCACAGCAACCCCATGTGACAGCAGAACTAACTGCCCCACAGGTCTTCTTAGGCTGTAATCTTTACAGATGCAGGTCACCAGGTCTTTCTTCCCCCGCAGAGCTCCTGGGTGGGTTCCAATCAACAACCTTTAGGTTAGCAGCTGAGTGCTTAACTGTTTGCACCACCAGGCCTCTCTGCTGGACACCTCTAAATAGATGTCCTTTTGAATCTCAAATCCAGTCATTCCAAACCTAGGCTCATCATTTTCCCTTTTTTTAATGTGCTCTTCTTCCTTACTTCCTTGTTCTTACCACCCAAGTTGGAAACCTTTGGTACAACTCGCTTAGTCTTTCCCCTTATTTTTATATAACTGGCTCCTCATTATTAAGATCTCAGTTCAAACAGCACCTCCTCAAAGAGATCTATTCTGACCATTCCAAAGCACACCTATCCCACCTCCTGATCACTCTTTATCCATTAATTATTCCATTTTTCAGCAATGCACTCATCAAAAGCAGGTCTGAGGATCCTAATGTATTGTAGAAGTTCAGAAGGAGGAGGAATTAGTTCTATGTAGGAGAATCAAACTAGGTTACTACAAGGAAGACTAGGCCTCTGGGCTGGGCTTGTATATACATAAAGAATCTCTGGAAGAACAGTGGTTAGCTGTGCAGGGAATTAGGAAGTGGGCAGATGAGGGGCAGCAGTAAAAGGAGACTACTTTTTACTGCACATCTTTACATTTTAACCATGTAATTATATTACATATTTTAAAATTCAGTTAAAAGATTTAAATATTCTTTAAATTTAATTATTCCCTGCAAACAGTTAAGAAACAAAAAAAAAAAAAAAAGGAGAATAATGAAAAAAAAAAAAAAAAAAAAAAAAAACAGTAAGAAAAAAAAGGAGGCTTTGGAACAAAGTACCAAGATGCAAAGAAAATTTAAAGTTGCAGCATTGGGAGGTATAAGGCAGTTCAAAGAGAGGATGACCCAGGAGGTTTGCAGGGAACAGCTGGAAAAAGCCAGTGTGAAATGCAACACAGACAACATCGTTAGAGACCTCAAGAAGCTTATGATATAGTTCCAACAGGCACTAGCTGGAACAGAAGTATCTTGGAAATATGACACAACTCCCAGGACTTTAGGTCCCTAGAGATTATGAAATCCACAATGGGATGAAACCAGAACTTCACTAATAGGGAACTAGATCTCTCTCACCCCTAAAATAAACAGGGAAGGGAATGAGAAACAAGTTTCTACAAAAGTGACAAAGACAATTAAGTCAGAAAATAAGACCTATTGGAGAAAAAAGTAAAGAAATCCAGGAACCTGTGTCATTTAGCAAAGAAAAAAGATTCTATTTTGCCAAGGAAAAAACAGCCCTTAAAAATCAAACCAAAAGAAATGTCCTTTTGAAGTCATTTCTACCCTTATGATTTTTTGATTTGTGGGTTAATTCCCAGTGTGCATCCTTATGGGCAGGGCCTTGCTAATTTAGTCTCCTCAAGGCCTACTTACTAATAAGTATTAGTAATGCGAGCAAAAATCTGCACATAAACTTTATCAAGCATATTATTTTTAATCAACTGAAAAATCCTTCATTTAAAACTATAAAAGGAACACTTCTGAAGTGCTAGCAATGTTTTTTCTTGACATGTGTTGTAGTTTGTTTGCTTTGTAATAATCATATATATTTATGTTTTATGAACTTTTCTGCATGATAGTGTATTTCACCATTTTTTAAAAATTGCAACAACAACAATAAAAATATAATCAAGGTTATCCTTTCCAGGAAGAATGTACTCCTGTGGTGAAGCCAAAGGCTGAAGTCAGACTTCCTGTCATGAAAAGGCAGTCTCCTAACGGACCTCCATCAGCAACAGTTTGGCCTAAGGAATGAGACTGAGATCCAGAGAGACCCACCCTCTTTGGCAAGTTCTCACATCCACTTTCAGTGGCACTTTCAGGCCACTGAAATCTGAGATACTGGGAATGTAATGAGGCTGTGTTTACGCCAGGAACCAGGGGAAACTACAAAGAAAAATTGGGCTCTGACAACTAACATCTCTATATATTTTTCTTTTTTTAATTAGGATTTGGGTGAAGATTTACAGAGTAAATTCACTTTTCATACAACAGTTCACATATACTTTGTCTCATGTCATTGACCAAAATTTACAAAGCAGCAGCTCCCCTCCCACTTCCTCCCCATAGTTACCTCCTCCCAGTGTCCATCCCTTCATACGCTTCTGCACCCTGAGCTATCTCCCTGTGCATAAGCAGCCCTTCCTTCTCCCATGATTGTTCTCTCCAGGGCGTGTGTCTACTTGAGGTAAATGTTTAACTCACATGCCTGTACTTTGTTTGGCTGGAAACCACAGTTGTGGGTTTAATTCCAGACCTGAAGGGCAGCTAGGGGCCATAGTCTCAGTGGTTACACCAGGCTCCATTGGACCAGCAAACCTGGTCCCCACCTTCTTTTTTTTTTTTTTTGCCTCCAAATGATTTTGAGTTTTGCTCTACATTGTTCTCCCTCTTTATGCAGGATCTCCTACATCTCTTCCAAGTGGATGGCAGTGGTAGCTGGGCACCATCTAGTTCTTCTGGTCTCATAGTTGTATAGGTTGCAGATCGGATGGTGTCTATATATTTTTCTTATGTTGTCAGGGTTTAGAAAATGAAACTCATTTTGCATTTGAGTTGGAAAAATAAATAGTAGAAATGAAAACAAAAAGGTTTTAGCCATCTGAAAGGCCAGTGCCTAAAGTGCTTTTTACGTACCTGTTTATTCTTTCTGGAAAAGTTACACCAATTGGCCTAAACTCTACAATTTGTCATTTCTTTTGACCTCTACAAAGATCACAGATACAAGGGAATAGGAGAGAAGGGAAATATATGTAAAAATATTTCAAAAATTTACAATGTACCCCCAGCACTGTGGCACTTAGACATCCTTTAAACCTGGAACTGAACCCACCTCCAGGGATGAACTTGCAGCCAAACAACAGACAGGTCTATAAACTGAGCAGTAACACTCATGAGGAATGTACTCTTCAGAATAATCAACCATATAAGAAAAAAGGGCAGCATTTGCCCAAATACAAAGCTCAGAAGGTAGGAAGAGGCAGGAAAGAAGGATGAATGGAAACAGGGAACCTATGGAGAATCAGGGAAGAACACTGTTGCAATGAGGAAATTGCAACTCATATTTCCAAACAAAATGTGCATAAATTGTTGAGGGAAAACTAATTTGCTCTGTAAACTTTCACTGAAAGCACAATAAAAATATTTACTATATGTTCTGGTTACCTGGTGCTGCTCTGACAAGAAAAGATACCACAAATGGGATGGCCTTAACAAACAGGAGTTTATTCTTACAATTTGGAGGCTTTAAGTCCAAGTTCAAAGTGCCAGGTTCTAGGGGCTGGGTGAAAGCCCCTCAACCTTGGGGTCCAGCTCTGCCTCCTGCTCCTGGCCCATTGGAGCTAGAGGCATTTCTTCACTCAGACAGCTGCAGCCTGCTGAGGCTGAGAAGCCCCAAGGTTGACAAGTAAAAAGGCACAGTCCCGATGTTACCAAACCACACGGCAGGCCATTAACTCAAGTCCATTTTAAGTCCCAAGGTCGGCAGAGCATAGCAAGCTGCTGAGCAACGACATGACTACATGCAGGGTCCAAGCATGCCATAGGCTAGAGACCATTGCCAACGTTTCTCCATATATACAGGAAGCAGACCACCTACCCAAAGGCACCTACTCAGTTGCTCCCAGTAGATTCCACCATGGAGTTGATTACCAGTCTCATCATGGGGAATACTATATCCAGCTGCCCAGCCAAGTTGACATACAAACATAACCATCACACTATAAATGAAATATTATTCTAAAAGCAGACCAATAAGCCATGTTCTCTTATTCACTAACCCAGAAAGTTAAACCTCATTTCCTCCCTCACCCACCCACCCTGACTCCGCAAATGTCCAGTTAAAAATTTTAGACTTTAAAAAGGAAAAGGAAGTCAATGACAATTTATGAAAGCTAGCTCCAGACCTTTATACTTGAAAAACTCCTTAGAAATTCTGTCTAACTTGTCAGTTTCTAAACGAGGAAATTTAGGCCCAGAGAGATGAAGTGACTTGCTAAAAGTCACGAAACTAGGTCTGAGAGGTTTTCCCTCTTCATTTATTACTTTCTTTTCCCACAAATGATTTGAGATAGCTTGAAAACACATACAATAAAAAAGAAAAATATAAATAATAAACACGATGAATTGTGGTAGAATCAGGATTTACTTCTAGTCCACGGCTTTTTGTAACATACCATGTTTTGTTTCCTAAACTTTCTTGAATTTCCAGTGGCAGATCCATGCTACTGGTTCCACTTAGACCATTATGTAGTTGCTCTGAGCTGTAACAGAGGTACCTCAGTAAAGGACCACCTGTGTAGAGAGTATTTTCACTGCTTTTGTTGTCCTAAATTGAAAATACCACTCCAACTACTGCTCTGTTAGGAGATCTATTGGCTCAGTCTTACTTTTTTTCCCATTATGAAGCCAAAGAAGTTGATTGAGTTTTTTTTTTTCTAATTGAAAAAGTAGAAAGGCAATTTGATTAGAGGCCTTAATATTTGTGAACATCTAAATACACAAAGCCATTTCTCACCTCACCTGGAAAAGCACATCAATCTAATTCTTTAAATGACATCTACCAAATGTGGGAATCCCCTAAAATGGTGTCTGATGTCTCCTGGGTGGACTACCCAGGAGACTTTGCTTCTCTACTTATTGCACCAAAAGACAACCATGAGAAAGAAACTCAAGGCTTCAGTCAAATCTTTGTTAGAGAATTTGAAAATCTCAGTTAAATGGAGATTGACATTTCTTTTACCTGTGCTCTCTACTTGCAGGAATAACAGAACTGACTCTAATGGAAGAATCGGTGCTGGTTCAATTCAGATCAACTGTGTAGCAAGGCCAAAGACTTGGAGCTAGCCTCAACAGCCCAGTTTGGTTTACTTTATTCTACTCCTGTCCCCAGTGGCTACGCTCTAATGTCACAAGGGACACTGGGTAAGAGTGCAAATCCATCATCCCCTCTACATTAACAGGCTCTGATGATGTTGCTATAGTAACCTCCATCTATATTAAAAGATAGAACTTTAAGGGCTTGTGTTTGAGAGAGGTTTTACAGGGCTACCATCTTTTACTATGCCATCTTTCGTGGACTCTATTAAACACTCCTGTTTCCTTTACATTCTCTTTTTCTGATCTGGCCTGGAGCCAAAAACAGAAATCTTATTATCAGAGTTGAGACATGCCAAGACCCACAAATGACCCTTTTCAGCAATTAAACTGAAAAACAATCCCCATAAACCAGAGCTGAAACAAAAGGTTAACGACTTATCCAAACTTTGGCAAAGACACAGTACTTCCCCATTTCCCCTAAGCCTGTTAGGAAAGGGGTGTGTGAAGCTGCTCGTCCTCCTCCAACTCACTTTCTGCGTCAAATAGTATGGGTCAAAGTCCTCCAGGGGAACCGCAACCAGGCCTTGTGGGATGTCCCCATAGATGAAAGGCAAACTCTTCCCTGCTTCCAGGTCACTGTTTGGTTTGGGCTTGCTGTCCTCATCATCTTCCCGATGGCTGCTGTCGGCCTTTGGGGGTTTCTTGAGCTTGCTTTCAGCAATGCGCCTCTCAATGTTTGCCAGCGACTCAGGAGTGAAAGGCTTGAAACTATCAGGGCCTGGTGGTGCGAGCAGCCGTGCTGCCATCTTCTCATCCTGCAGCAGCTTCGTTAGTTATGCTGCGTCCAGGACAGGTCAGCTCTGGAAGAAACAGCAACACAGACAGCATTAATCAATCACTGCTCTAAAAAGAGGCCAGACCAAACCATCTCACTCTCAACCTTTAGCAACAACCTTCGTAACACATTAGTCTATTTCTTTCATAATGTGGTTCTTTTTCTCTTCAGAAAATCTGTGGCATGAATGAACTAGGTGATGTTCATAATCACCCCTTAGAGGATCACACCCAAACGATCAGTGAATGGGATCAAAAGATGGGGATATATTGAATCAGTGTTGTTGTATTGAATTATTAGTATTTATTATTTACTTAGATGTAACTCACTGTTAGGACCAAATACAATAACAAAGATATATCCCATACCCTCAAGAAACTTCTATTCTAAACTATCCAGAGGTCTCCGTTAGTTTTGGAGTCTTTATATGTTTAAGTCACCTTCCTCTCCTGGAAGCCCGTTCCACAAAGGAACACTCTTCCTTCCAAAGGTGACACAGGGTAAATTATTACTCTTCTCAAATTTCACCTTCTAAAAACAAAATAAACTCTTTTAAACTTTGGAGGCAGAAAAAAAGAAAAGATAAACTAATTCCCATCTGCTGTGGCTCTTCTGTTTCAAGTTATTTCGTAAAATCTATCAAGTACAAAAGCCCAGAGGTATCTTCTTCAGTGATCATGCTCTTGCCAGGGACAAGTGCAAAACACTCTTTTTCTGTGGAGAGGGCAGACACTGCTCTAAGTACCTCCCACTCAGCAATGAGAAAAGGCCAATGGGAGTGGAATCTGAGAGCGCTCCCTCTGATGCAACAGCACTGCAGCACTGCAGGCTGAAAGACAGAGAAGACACCACGTGCAACTTGAACTGGAAGGACAGGAAAGTGGGAAGTGGATGGTGGTGTTGTGTTGTTAGGTGCCGTCGAGTCAGCTCCAACTCACAGGGATCCTACGTACAATAATTAGATAACATGGGGCTGAAAGCAAAGAATACCACAAAGATGTTCACTTGTGTTTTACTGACTATGCAAAAGCATTCAACTGTGTGTATCATAACAAATTATGGATAACATTGAGAAGAATGGGAACTCTAGAGCACTTGACCATGCTCATGAGGAACCTGTACGTAGACCAGGAGGCTGTCGTTCGAATAGAACAAGGGGACACTGCATGGGAAGTGGATAACAAATCTAAATTCCCTTCTAGAAAGAAAAACTGGAGTACACTATACTAAACCAAAAAACCAAACGCACTGCCCTTGAGTTGGATCTGACTCAGAGGGATCCCTCCTTGGGTGTCTGAGGTGGTATCACTATAGAAGTAGATTGCCCAACCTTCCTTCTGAGGAATGGCTGTGGGTTTGAACCCTTAGCCTTCTGGTGAGCAGTCAAATGGCTTAGGCACTATGCTACCAGAGCTCGGTATTAGAAAAGTCCATTTCCATTGATGTTTATAGAGAGACCTGGGGGTATTTAAATACACACTTTGAAACAGAAGAATCCCTGAGGTCAAAAGCAACAGCGTTTGGTTACTACTGCCAAAGGATCCAATAAACGTGTCCTTACTATAAAAGCCTGGAGGGCTTTACCGGCAGTTCAGCTAGGGATTGTGGTGCTGCTCTTCTCCTTTAGTTTTGTGTTTTGGGGTTTGTTGAAATTTTTCCCCTTCTGAGGGAAGAGAGGAAATTATTTTGTAAAATTTAACTTAATTGGAAAATACGATTAATTTGTACAAATAATGAGATTCTTCTACACAACTATTGCATTCGGTTAAGTGAGCTTCACAAGGCGACCTAGGATTTTTTTTTTTTTTTTTAAAAGACTAGAGCTTGTTCTTTCCTCTCCTCCTTAGTCCTGAGGGTCCACATCAAGGCTCACATCCACAAAACTTGAGGCCCTTCAAGAGAACAGTAGTCGAGTCAACTCTAAGTAACTTGAGAGTGAAATACCCAAGGGCTCCTTTCATAAACCCACCTGATGAGAGCCCAGATTTCTCTAGTGATGGTGATCACTAAGTGCTGCAAAGGCAGTGTGTGGCGTCCACATGCAGGCTGGTCAGCTCACTCACCTATGGCACGAGGCTAACAAGGCCAGAACCCCAAGTTTGTTCCACGCAGATCGTTAGCTTCACAGTGCACAAACACTACTCCACAGATGGTGGGGTCGGGGGACTCATTCTCGTGTCTGAAGCATCAATTTTTAGAGATGCAAAAGATTGTACCTACATACACACAATGGAATACTATGCAACACTAAAGAATAATGTAGAATCTGCAAAACACCGCATAACGTGGATGAACTTGGAGGACATTA